>NC_135809.1:38217429-38366427 GCF_964213995.1 Mustelus asterias | reverse complement strand
CCCCCGTTCGCCCCCTCCCCCCCCCGTTCGCCCCCTCCCCCCCCCCGTTCGCCCCCTCCCCCCCCCCGTTCGCCCCTCCCCCCCCGTTCGCCCCCTCCCCCCCCCCGTTCGCCCCCCCCGTTCGCCCCCTCCCCCCCCCCGTTCGCCCCCTCCCCCCCCCGTTCGCCCCCTCCCCCCCCCTGTTCGCCCCCTCACCCCCCGTTCGCCCCCTCCCCCCCCCCGTTCGCCCCCTCCCCCCCCCGTTCGCCCCCTCCCCCCCCGTTCGCCCCCCCCCGTTCGCCCCCTCCCCCCCCGTTCGCCCCCTCCCCCCCCGTTCGCCCCCTCCACCCCCCGTTCACCCCCTCCCCCCCCCGTTCGCCCCCTCCCCCCCCCGTTCGCCCCCTCCCCCCCCGTTCGCCCCCTCCCCCCCCCGTTCGCCCCCTCCCCCCCCGTTCGCCCCCTCCCCCCCCGTTCGCCCCCTCCCCCCGTTCGCCCCCTTCCCCCCGTTCACCCCCTCCCCCCCCGTTCGCCCCCTCCCCCCCCGTTCGCCCCCTCCCCCCCCGTTCGCCCCCTCCCCCCCGTTCGCCCCCTCCCCCCCCCGTTCGCCCCCTCCCCCCCGTTCGCCCCCTCCCCCCCGTTCGCCCCCTCCCCCCCCGTTCGCCCCCTCCCCCCCCGTTCGCCCCCTCCCCCCCGTTCGCCCCCTCCCCCCCGTTCGCCCCCTCCCCCCCCGTTCGCCCCCTCCCCCCCCGTTCGCCCCCTCCCCCCCCGTTCGCCCCCTCCCCCCCCGTTCGCCCCCTCCCCCCCCGTTCGCCCCCTCCCCCCCGTTCGCCCCCTCCCCCCCCGTTCGCCCCCTCCCCCCCCGTTCGCCCCCTCCCCCCCCGTTCGCCCCCTCCCCCCCCGTTCGCCCCCTCCCCCCCCGTTCGCCCCCTCCCCCCCCGTTCGCCCCCTCCCCCCCCGTTCGCCCCCTCCCCCCCCGTTCGCCCCCTCCCCCCCGTTCGCCCCCTCCCCCCCCGTTCGCCCCCTCCCCCCCCGTTCGCCCCATCCCCCCCCGTTCGCCCCCTCCCCCCCCGTTCGCTCCCTCCCCCCCCGTTCGCCCCCTCCCCCCCCGTTCGCCCCCTCCCCCCCCGTTCGCCCCCTCCCCCCCCCGTTCGCCCCCTCCCCCCCCGTTCCCCCCTCCCCCCCCGTTCGCCCCCTCCCCCCCCGTTCGCCCCCTCCCCCCCCGTTCGCCCCCTCCCCCCGTTCGCCCCCTCCCCCCCCGTTCGCCCCCTCCCCCCCGTTCGCCCCCTCCCCCCCCGTTCGCCCCCTCCCCCCCCGTTCGCCCCCTCCCCCCCCGTTCGCCCCCTCCCCCCCCGTTCGCCCCCTCCCCCCCGTTCGCCCCCTCCCCCCCGTTCGCCCCCTCCCCCCCCGTTCGCCCCCTCCCCCCCGTTCGCCCCCTCCCCCCCCGTTCGCCCCCTCCCCCCCCGTTCGCCCCCTCCCCCCCCGTTCGCCCCCTCCCCCCCCGTTCGCCCCCTCCCCCCCCGTTCGCCCCCTCCCCCCCCGTTCGCCCCCTCCCCCCCCGTTCGCCCCCTCCCCCCCGTTCGCCCCCTCCCCCCCGTTCGCCCCCTCCCCCCCCGTTCGCCCCCTCCCCCCCCGTTCGCCCCCTCCCCCCCCGTTCGCCCCCTCCCCCCCGTTCGCCCCCTCCCCCCCCGTTCGCCCCCTCCCCCCCCGTTCGCCCCCTCCCCCCCCGTTCGCCCCCTCCCCCCCCGTTCGCCCCCTCCCCCCCCGTTCGCCCCCTCCCCCCCGTTCGCCCCCTCCCCCCCCGTTCGCCCCCTCCCCCCCCGTTCGCCCCCTCCCCCCCCGTTCGCCCCCTCCCCCCCGTTCGCCCCCTCCCCCCCCGTTCGCCCCCTCCCCCCCCGTTCGCCCCCTCCCCCCCCGTTCGCCCCCTCCCCCCCCGTTCGCCCCCTCCCCCCCCGTTCGCCCCCTCCCCCCCGTTCGCCCCCCCCCCGTTCGCCCCCTCCCCCCCCCGTTCGCCCCCTCCCCCCCCCGTTCGCCCCCTCACCCCCCGTTCACCCCCTCCCCCCCCGTTCGCCCCCTCCCCCCCCCGTTCGCCCCCTCCCCCCCCGTTCGCCCCTCCCCCCCCCGTTCGCCCCCTCCCCCCCCCCCCCGTTCGCCCCCTCCCCCCCCGTTCGCCCCCCTGCCCCCCCCCCCCCCCCCCCCGTCTGCCCCTCCTTCAGCCCCCCACCCCCCCCTTCAGCTCCCGCCCCCCCCCCTTCAGCCCCCGGCCCCCCACCCCCTGGACCCCACGCCCCCCCCCCTTCAGCTCCCGGCCCCCCCCCCCCGCCCCCCCCCCCACCCATCCGCCCGCGGCCCCCCCCTGCCCGCGGACACCCCCCCCTCTCCGCCCGCAGCCACCCCCCCTCTCCGCCCGCGGCCACCCCCCAGCCTGCACATCTTTGGATGGTGGCAGGAAACCGGAGCACCCGGAGGAAACCTATACAGACACGGGGGGAAGATGCAAAATCCACGCAGTCACCCAAGGCCGGAATCAAACATGGGTCCCTGGCATTGTGACGCAGCAGAATTAACTACTTGGCACCTAAACTGGTGTTTATGTTCCACATGAATCTCCTGACCTACTTCAACTGACTCTGTCAACATATCTTATTTTCCTTCCTTCATATTTATTCACCCTCCCTTTACAAAAAACTTTTCTGATTTCTTTTGCACCCTCCTTTGCATTGCCCCATTATTGGTAGTCATAGTTTGAGCTGCCTCCATTGTATTCATCCCTAAACTCTTGCCTCCCTCCTTTGCTCACTCTCTTAATCTCCCTTCTTTTCTGTAAGATTCTCCTTAAAATCCATACCCTTATCCAAATTTTTGGTGACCCCTTTTGACATAATCTTTGGCTCAATGTTGAATTTTGTCTGATTACATTTCATGAAGCACCTTGGGGCAGTAAAGGTGTAATATAAATTCTGTTGTTGATTTATTGCTAGTCAATCTCCCATGGTTTGCGCAACTTTGTCTTTGCATTGGCTGTTTTCCTATTTTCTCCCCCTCATGATTTTTTTCCTTCACTACTCCTTTTGTTTATCTGTCATTTCTTTTGGTGGGATAAACTGGTTAATCTGATGTAATTTGGCAGTAAAAGCAACCACAGTTGGCTGTGACAAAGGGTCATCTGGACTCGAAACGTCAGCTCTTTTCTCTCCTTACAGATGTTGCCGGACCTGCTGAGATTTTCCAGCATTTCCTCTTTTGGTCACAGTTGGCTGTATTTAGGACGTGAATTGTGCAGCAAATATGACCTTCAGTTATTTCTTATCTCCTTTGCCAATTGCCCATATCTTTCCCAGTTTTCAGATCTATCATGTGTCTAATTCTTTCACTTCACTTTGCTCACTCCCCTACTATGGTGGATCCTCCAAGGAAAGAAGAAGCATTTGTTCGCATAGTTCTCCAGCCAGAGATAAGTTTGGACCTTTGCCTCTGTGATCATATTAATATAGGTATAGAATAAATTTTAGAAATTTATTGGGCTGTGGGATCCTTTGCAGCCTTGTCTGCTTCTTTCCTCATCCAATATGTGTGCATTAAAAAAAAACCTATACAGTGATCAGAAATAGGAATTTAGTTGATTTCTCCTCGCTAACTGAGTAGTACAAAGGCCAGTATTGATGTTTCATCCACTGTTCTAGCTTAGCTTAGTTAATTCAGAACAGCGTGGGAATTGAATCTGTACTTTGTTTAGCAATGTGGCTCAGCTGCTCTGTTGAGTATTGGAAAATTAAAATGCTCAATTTAGCAAATATTGTTCTAAGCATATGTAAATACACCAAGAGTGAAAAATTGTTCTTTAAGTCAGTGGTTCACATCCCAGAACCTTGTTTATCTTGTTCATTCTCTTTTCAGAACCCACAGTTTCTTTTTTTCTTCTCTACAGTGAGGGTCTAATCCGGGATGTTATTCTTCATCAGACTTCGGGCCGGATTCACAATAAAAATGTTTCCACACATTTAATTGGCAGCATCAACAGAGGTAAGTGTATGAATCCTTGAAAACCTTCATCAACTATGGAACTAAGATTGAAGTGGAAAGACTTCAGGCTGCCTTATCTTCTACTTTGTGCAGTTAGCACAGGTGTCCACTTAATTGCCTGTTTCTTCTGTTCTAATGTGGAGTTGAGCTAGAGTATCAGCTATAATAGTATTAAATGAGAGAGTAGGCTGCGAGGGCTGAATGGCCTACTGATGTTCCTGTTTTTGTTATGTTCTTAATAAATCTTAAGTAATAATAATGAACAATAATTTGGGCAGGCCACCTTGTATCTGAATATTATCTATAATATATAGTGCACATTGATAAAGTTAGCACATTTTTGTTAGTTAATATACTATCATGGTGTACAGGTATGTCGAATCATAGAATCCTACAGTGCAGAAGGAGGCCATTCAGCCCATCGAGTCTGCATTGACCACAGTCCCATCCAGGCCCTATTCCCATAATGCCATGTATTTACCCTAGCTTGTCCCCCTGACATTAAGGGACAATTTAGTATGGCCAATCAACCTAACCTGCACATCTTTGGACTGTGAGAGGAAACCAGAGCACCCGAAGAAAACCCATGCATACACAGGGAGAACTGCAAACTCTGCACAGTGACGCAAGCTGGGAATCAAACCCAGGTCCTTCACACTGTGAGGCAACAGTGCTAACCACTGTGCTGCCAGTAGGCATGTGATTATAAGAAGGGACAAAACTTACCAGCAAGGCATCCCATTTTTTGAAAAGAGTGTATGGCGTGTTCCTACTGCTGTACTCCCAAAGCTAACTGTAGTTATTTGACCCTAACATTTCCTGTAATGTGCCATGATTTTACCCCTTAAATTTCTGAACAATTCTTCAAATAATCATCTTTATTGAATATGCTTGAGTAAGTTGCTGGTATTTAAAAAGAAGGTTCAAACCGCATTTTAAATTATGAGACAGGCCTTTTATGCATTTTGTGATAGGCATTTGAACCATTTATTTAGATTTAAATCTGTAATTCACTCTCGGGCATTAATCATTATGCATGTGATTCATCTGATTTGCTCAATCAGATTTTAACTGATCTTTGTTGCATGCATCAGTAATCCATTTGAGTCCTCCAGATATTGTTGTAAAAGGTTTGCAGTACTTCAAGTTGAAAAAGTACTTGGTGTCTACAAAATGATAATCTTTCTTTAATTTTCTGAGTGTTGTGATATAGTGACTGTTACTGCTGGCATTTTGAAGCAGCTTGGTGTCTGCCTCAAGTCATGCAGAATTTATGTGTAGGACATGCCCTGGAATAATTCTGCCAAATTGCTAAAAGAAAAAATTCACAAGCTTTCAGGTTTGCAACGTGAATGTCTTTTTGCAATTTTGTTTGTACCATTATCGCTTTCTTGGAACTGTTTCGCAACAAAGATTTATCTTTAAACAGCCTCATTTGGAGTCCAGTAAATTGTCCAAATTCAGTAAATGAAAATGACTGTCTTCACTTGCATTTATTTCTTGTCTAATGATAGCTATTCTACAGAAAGCTCCACTAAATTGTGATTGGTATTTAAACTTGGAATTACAATTGGAATTCACATCTTGAGGTTGGCCCAAGGCTTTATAGTAATATAGTTAATGAATTACTTTAGAAGTGTAGATGTTTATGTTTTGTAGGTAAATGCTTCAGTGAGTTTGCATTCAGCGTTGTTCACGCATCAGCAATTGAAGGGCCAGTTAATCTGTTTCATTGGTGCTGGTTGACTGATGAAAATTGCTTGGAACTTTGGGAGAAATCTCTGTTCTTCTTCAGTTAGTGCTATTGGATCATTTATCTTCACTAGAACCTGATCCCAAACACCCCAGTATGATGTCTTATCTGGAAAGTCATGTCTTGAACAGGGTGGCACAGTGGTTAGCACTGCTGCCTCACTGCGCTGGGGACCCGGGTTCAATTCCGGCCTTAGGTCACTGTCTGTGCGGAGTTTGCACGTTCTCCCTGTGTCTGCATGGGTTTCCTCCGGGTGCTCCGGTTTCCTCCCACAGTCCAAAGATGTGCGGGTTAGGTTGATTGGCCATGCTAAATTGACCCTAGTGTCAGGGAAGTGAAGGGTAAATAAATGGGCTTATGGGGTGGGTGGGATTGTGATCGGTGCAGACATAATGGGCCAAATGGCCTCTTTCTGCACCGTAGAGATTCTATGATAAAGAGTGCTACTTGAGTTGATTTTGTATATTTGCTATTTTCTCTGAGCATGTTGCTTAGAAAATTGGACAAGGAAGTGCAAAGCAGGGCAAGATACATTAAGAAAAGTGTACAGTTAAAACAAAACAGGAAAGTGCTGGTTTGTCATAAGGTTTTATTTTTTTATAGGAAGTTAGAATGCAATTTAAACTCAACAGTGTAAGAAGATGGGTCAGGATTATAAATGTCTATGAATGGATGTAGTAAGTTGACCAAAAGGTATTTATCTTATTATTTTATAGCAAGCCAATATGAGTAGTGCAAAGCAATTCATGTACTTGATTTGACTTCATGTTTAAAGAAGAGCTGTATTGAGATAGTAATATACAGTATTGAACAAACAAAATTGGCAGGAAGGATTTGATAATTCAGAGAATTGAGTCATGTTGGGGCAGGGGTGTGGAATTTGTTTGGTTTTTAGATGTTTGCTTCTCAATTTGACTGATCTCATTCAGTCACATCTTACATGAACTACAGACAGGGTGCAGTCAGCCAACGTGATATGACCATACCAGAATGCACTTTAGGAAGTATTTGTGAATTAGCAGATCTTTTATAGCTCTGCTCGTAAGTAATCTGCAGTTTGAAGTGTTGTTGTGATATTTAGCTGCCAACCATGGCTTTTCCTTTAAGGGCCATATATATCTCTAAAGTCTGGAGAATTGTGGTTATAGAGTTAGGTTTTCATCTGACATTAGGTGGTGTCTGGATAAAATGTAGGAAGGATCACACTGAAGAAAGCTGTCTTTTTCCTTTCATTCAAATTAATGGAAGGAAAATGTAGCAGGCAGTATAAGAAATCTATAAACATGACATTTGTGCAGAAGTTTCATTTTGTTAAGGGCTGCGCCACACATGCCACACAGTGTTTAATGTGAATAAGCTGTTCTTTCTAATTATGCAATGAAAGTCCTGAAGAAGGTACAGGCATAAGAAAATATTGATGACTGTTCCCAGTAAAACATTTCATAATGTAATTAAATAAATCTTTGTATGTTAAGTACTAAAATGGATAAATCCAATTGAGATTTTAAATATGTTCCCTAACCAATTAGTTTATACTAGTTATCACAAGAATAGATGATTAACTATTTTAATAGGAGTGCATGCTTTACCATGAAATTTGATATAACTATGTGCTAACCTCAGTCTTACTAATTTGAGGAGCTGCTGAAAAACGACCAACAGATTCTATGTGCAAAGAATGGTTTTGGGTTCATATACCTCATTAATCCTCCAAAGTGGAATGATGCAGATTATACCCCCATAATTTATACCATGCTCAATCCCTGACTGCAACAACATAGTTAAGTAAGACATTCCTTCAGGAAAGATGGAAAAAAAAGTATTCAGTATAACCAAGTGAAAAAAAAACATTTTCCATTTTGTTTACAGGTTCCTGTGATGATGTGTCCAAGTCTGGCTTATTTGCTCTTTGTACATTGGATGGTAAGGACCTATAATTACTTTTAGTTTGGCATTCCTGTTAATGATTTATACATGGGTTCAACAAAGTATAAAGTTATTATATTTAACAAAATAAAATGTAACTTAAAAATAAATTGGTAAACTATTGCTCTCTTCCAGAATGTTTGGTGTAAGATAGAACTGGAGCCAATTTATATATAAAGTTACACATTTCAAGCCAACAACCACAGTTTCGATCTGTATTGATTTATAGACCTCAAAGGAACCCCCAGTCAATAGCCACCACATGCACATGATTCAACTAACAGAATCTTTCCCTATCTTGAAAAAAAGTAGGGTTAATGTGCATGAACAATATTTCAAAATGCAGGGATGTTCCTCTGGCTGCAGGGTCTAGAACAAAGGGTCACAGTCTCAGGATATGGGGCATGCCATTTAGGACTGAGATTAGGAGATATTTCTTCATTCAGAAGGTAGTGAACCTGTGGAATTCTCCACCACAGAAGGCTCTGGAGGCCAAGTTACTGAATATACTTAAGAAATAATTAGATAGATTTCTACACTCTAAAGGTGTCAAAGGATACGGGAAGAGCGCAGGAGTATGGTGTTGAGACGGAGGATCAGCCATGATAATGTTGATTAGCAGGACAGGCTTGAAGGGCCAAAATGCCTACTCCTCCTGTTTTCTATATTTCTATGTTTTACTATGTTTCCAATGGCAGTAGAGTCAGCAACCAGGCAAAGATTTATGGTAATTGACAAAAGAATCAAAGGCGAATTGAGGAATAAAGCTTTTACATAGAGTTATGATTGGGAATGCATTGCCAAATGGGTGGTGGCAACAGTTTCAATAATAACATTCATAGAGAATTGAATAAGTACTTGAAGGGGAAAGATTGGCAGGGTATGATAGAAGAACAGGAAAGTGGGACTAATTTGACAGTTCTTTCACAGAGCAAGCACAGACTAGATGGATCAAATGGGCTTCTGTGCTGTTATTCTGTGATTCGATGGACTCTTAGAATCACTTCATGGAGATAACTAACATTCAGTTTGTTTTTTGACAAACTTAAAAATTTCCAATTATAACCATATTTCTATAATAATTCTATTTAGCTTGCAGCTGACGTAATCAGATTTTCTGACCCAGATTCAAAGAACTTCAAAAATCAATCTGAGAGGAATAAATAATCTGTAAGGAAATTATTAGTACTATATAAATTAAGTGGTTGTACAATTGTTTTAAGAGCTGATCACATAATTTGATGGTGATGTCATTTGGGGTGTTTCACAAGCTCCTGCGTTTAGTTTCAGTTTGTACTCTGTGCAGAGAACATGGGGCCGATTCTCCCAAAAATTACTAAGTGCTCAACGGGCGGGAAAAGGATAGAATTTCCCACCTGCTTTTTGGGCCTACCTAATTGAGCGAAACTCCAGCACTCTGTGCACAGAGTGCCTCAGGGGATTCACGCCGGTAAGTGGGGGGACAGGGCCTCATCCCGCTGGAGAGGCTGGAATCAGTGCGCTGAGTGGGCTACTGCGCATGTGCCGATCTGTCAGTGGGGAGATCAGCGCATGCGCACTGGCTCCCCCATCGCTGACCTCCCAATCGCCGGCTTCCCAATTGCTTCCCAGGGCTATCTGAACCCCCTGGGCCAGCTCAATCACTAGCCCCCCATGGCCTGCTCCGATCCCCCCCCCCCCCCTCCATGTGCAGCTCCAGTCTCACCCCCTCCACCCCCTCTCACCGATTCCTAATGGAGAGTGCACAGCGGTTTCCCCCCACCACCACTGATCGGCACCCTGGCACTGCCTGGTGCCCAGTGGGCAGTGCCAGCGTGCCAGGTTGGTGGTGCCAGGTTGGCACTGCCCAAGGGGCAGTCCCCTCTCCCGATCTCCCGGGAGGGCTTCAATTGCCCCAAAAGGTGGGTGATCATGCCTGATCCCCATTGATGGGGACCAGCTTTAATCTTCGCTGGTGGGAACCGGGAACCTCTCCTGGTGGGAGCGGGGGCGGTTGGTGGGGAGACATTAGCAAGCCCAGAGAATACCGCCGCGGGCTCGCTAATGACATGGAAATTTGAATTTCCATATTCTAAGTAGCTTTGTGCTGATTTCCGGTGCGAGGCTGATTACGTCACAAAAAAGGGCCTGGGAGACTCATGATCGGCCGGATGCTGGTCGTGAATCCCACTACAGGCTAATTCTCCCAGGCTGTTGTGCTATTTGAGCAGTGCAGCGGGCTGGGAAAATTGCCCCCCATCTCTTTCAAATAAACCTGTTACGTGTGCAAACTACTGCTGGAATTCTACCACCCCACCCAGCACAGAATCGGAACCGGCGAGGGGCAGACAATGAAATTGTTGACCTTGGGCAGGATTTTTCCAGTCTCAGGTTGAGTGCAGCCGTAAAATCCCACCCCACATCTTTTCTATCTTAAACCTAGAACCCCTAACATATTGAGGACATCGTAAAAAGAAAATTGGAGACAAGTCAAGATTTTGTTACATTAAGAAAAGATCTTAGTGGAAGAAAAAGCATTTTGGGCCCTCACACTTCGAATATTAGAAGACTGGAGAGAAGCTACAATAGGATTAAAGAATGAAGTGCCTAAAGGAAGATCAAGTAAGAAAAAAGCTCTGAGTGGTTCTAAAAGAGAGGGTTTTTCCGATCAGAGAAGGGTGAAGTTCCAGGCAGTATATGACACATTTGAAAAGAGGAATGCTTCGTTGTACGACTGTGATTGTTGGAAAAAAAATACTTCAAGTCAACGATCTTCAGGATAAATTGGACAGTACTGGGAACACAGTAAAAACAAATATATACTGAGCAATCTTGAGTCGCTTGTGACTGCAAGAGAAATGGTGGGTCAATTAGGATCCATGGTTCTTTCAATGAAGAAAATGAATCATGGAGTTCTTGCACAGAGCATTTTCAGTACTTTGTACAGGTGAATAAAATTACAAACGAGTTGCTCGTACCAGTTTTTCTCAGTACAATAGGAAGTAAGACCTTCAATTTGCTCCTGAACTTGGTTCATCCAGCAAAGCTAGGATTCAAAACTTACAATGACTTAACAAAGATCCTTGAAGAGCAATATTCTCCAAAGCCATTGATCATTGCAGAATGGTTCAGGTTCCACCGAAGGAATTAAGTGGAAGGCGAAAGCATTGCTCAGTTTGTGGCAACCTTATAACGGCTGACACAACATTGTGAATTTAGTGAGTCATGAGAAGATATGATGTGGAGTTGCCGGTGTTGGACTGGGGTAGGGACAGTAAGAAGTCTCATAACACCAGGTTAAAGTCCAACAGGTTTATTTGGTAGCACGAGCTTTCGGAGCGCTGCTCCTTCATCAGGTGAGGCACTCACTTATAAAATCAAGGTAACCTGTGCATGAATAAGAAATACACCAGCATTGTCTCCTTTACACGCTTGCCTTGGCAACAATTGCATGTAGATTTTGCTGGTCTGTTTGAGGGTTACATGTTCTTAGTCATAATTGACTCAAAGTGGCCAGAAGCTGTTACCATGAGATCTACTACATCTGAACAAACCATTGAAAAACTTGACAATTTTTGCCAGAGATGGTAAACCGGAACAGATTGTTAGCGACAATGGTCCACAGGTTACTTCACAAGAGTTTGAGGATTATCTCAAAGTAAATTGCACCTCATCATCCGTCAACCAATGGATTAGCTGAAAGATTCATACAATCCTTGAAACGTTCTTTAAAGCTTCAAGTTCATTATCACATCATGTGAATATCTTTTCGGCATCTTATAGAAACACTACTCGTGCAACTACCCAAAGATTCCTGCTTTTAAAGAGAAAGTCGATTTGTTATTACCTCCAGAAACTTCAAAGATAGCAAAGCATAAACAATAATCCCAAATTGTTGGATGAGAAGTGAGGGAAAAACAACGCTCACTTCAACAAGGAGATCGAGTGTTAGCTGTAATTATGCCACAAGTGAGAAATGGGTACCAGCCATAGTTTTAGCAAAAACAGATTCAATTCCCTGCACGGTTCAAACCAAAGATGAACTTGTTCAGCAATGCCATGCTGACCAATTGTCATATCGAAATGATTTCTCAGAATCATCTCCAGAAGTACCAACTACTTTAGTCCCTAGTGTTGTGAATACTGCTGCAACAGACTTAGTTGAATCTGAGTGGCCTGATGATTGTGTCCCTGCTGCTATACTGAGTGAGAATAAAACAGGATTAGTTCCAAGAGAGTAAATGTCTACTGAAGTTCCTAATCATACTTCTAGGGTCAAGGACAGCCAAATTCCAGAATGTCACATACAACCAAAGAGGAATAGTCCTTCTGATTGACTTTCTTATTGACTGTGTATAGTGATTAATGATGCATAGTACTGTGTCTATAGAGTATTATTGATACTATGTATAGCAGCATAGTAATTTGTTGTAATGACCACAGAAGTAAAGGGGGAAGCATGTTGTATATTTAAGTCGTTGTATGATTACTTTAAGAGCTGACCACATGATTTGATGATGATGTCATTTGGGGTGTTGCATAGGCTCCTGCTTTAAGTTTCAGTTTGTACTTTGTGTAGAGAACTGGGCCAGAATTCTCCGGCTGTTCACACTGGTGGGATTCTCTGGTCCCGCCAGCAGCGCACCCCCGCCCGTGGGTTTCCCGCCAGTGTGGGGTGACGTCAATGGAAATTCCCATTGACAGCAGCGGCACCAGAGAATCCCACCCCTAACAAATACCGTGCCACCTCCCGCCAGCGGAAAACACGCGGCTGGGAGGCCGGAGAATCTCATCCCATATCTTTCAATATGTTGTGTGTTAGTTTGAATGTGTGTGTGTAAACCACATCTTTTCTTTACATTTAAAACCCACAGCCCCTAACATGGTTAGGACATTACAATTAGCACCAGCACACTCTCTGGGCCCAATTTTACCAAAGCTGTGCGCCAATTTTCAGGTGCGAAATCGACTTAATGAAGTGCACGCCCAACTCTACCACCAAATCCCACTTTACCACCGTGCGGCCCAATCTGCGTCCGCGTTTTTAACGACCTGGTAAATAAAAGTCTGAAGCCGGCGCTTCCTCAGTGAGGGTTGGCGAGGAGGTAGACGCATTGCGTTCGGAGGCTCCCCGGTACTTACGTGTGTCTTGAGTCATGGCCATTCCTCTGTCCCGGGTCCGTGGTGTCTCTGCGAGTGTGTGGGGGGGGAGGGGGGGCTGTTGCTGTGCATGAACTCTGATGTCCGTATGGCAGCACGGACTTCGGGTCCTGCAGTGCAGGGTCCTGCAGTGCAGCTGGATCCTAGCACTGCAGCTCACTTCAGGCTGAAGATGTGCACACAGTGCAGATAGCACTGCTGCAGCCTTCCAATGTTACCAGGGGCTGTGACTGTGTGCTGCATGTGGCTGGGGGGACTGGGGGGCATGGGGGTGCTGTGACTGTGTGCAGCATGTGGCTGGCGGGGCATGGGGGGGCTGTGACTGTATACTGCGGGGGGCATGGGGTGTCTGTAACTGGATTGTTGATGCTCAAATGTTCAGAGTTCTGTGGTGAACTTGGCAGAATTGTCCCCGTGGTGGAACTTGGTTGGAAATAAGATTCAAGGAGATTACTACATCTGGGAAACCAACCATAGTGAAAAGAAGTTTGTATTGGCAACTCTTCTCTCACATTCCATGGCAGATGTGCCCCTACTTATGAATGTGACTTGCATGGGCAACGTTGGGTGCAGCTACTCTGCCTCTGGAGCAGCCTTGGATCCTTTCTGTCATCTTGTTTTCATCTGAACATTGCACAGAATTAGGGGAATCCCCTTTGGAAGATAATGTCAAAGTTATAATCGCAGGGACTAAAAACCTGACAGTCAAAATCTGGGATAATATTTCAAAATGTATATCCCCCCATCCATGTTCTGGAATATTATCCCAGATTTTTGACTGTCAGGTTTTTAGTCCTCTGAACATTTGAGCATCAACAATCCAGTTACAGATCACAAATGTATTATACAGGTCACTACTTGCTCACTAGGACACTGTAGTTTAATTACCTTTCCCATAGATAATTAGGCAGCGCAAAGAGGATGCTGCATTATTTGCAGTTTGCAAGATTCTCCCAAGTCCATCCGTCCCCCCCCCTCTCTGCTCTCTCTGCTGTTTTGTATTTCGCACACGGGCACGCTGCTTCGGATTTTTTTGAACTGCGCATGCACAGTTCACAACTCAGATCGGTCCGCCTGCGCTAAGCACCGCCGACAGCGCGCATCGGGCCGGAGCTGGCAAAATGTGTATGGGCCCGCTGCAAAGAGGATTCCGGGCTCAGATCCGTATTACGCCCGGATCCCGCCCTTGGGCTCCGATTGGTAAAATCGGGCCCTCTGTGTCTTCATTTGGCAGGTCCAGTTTTCTTCCAAGTGCCACTGGGTTTTCATGATCATGTCTCAACAAATGTTTACCCACCCAGTGATGTTCAAGATATTCATCAGTTGGGAAATTTTAAAATCAACCCAATAATTCTGCAACAAGGGACAGAGCTCACCTCTATAACTGGGAAGGATGCCATTTCCAGGTGGCCATCCATAAGCAAACACTGATATTGGCCTAAGGAGAAAGAACCTGCATGGTCCATTATGCTTCTGAAGGCTGTCTGTGTATCCATTCCAACTGCTGACACAGTGGCCGGCTGCCACTGTAATTTATATTTGAACATAGATTGTAACCTATGTAGAAACTGGAAGGCTTTTTTCCAGGATACAAATTTTGTATTATCTAATATTAGGTCTAAATGTTTAATATTCAGAAGCACTATGTGGTAAAAATTAACATTACAGGACTGTAAGGTGGTATATATCTCATTCCTTCATAATCACCTGCTGATGGAGTACAACCAGTGAATAATGGGGAAAAGGGACAGGGACAGATCTGAAAAATCTCATATTAGCACCTAAACTTCAGACAGCATAGGTGTGCATAATACATTATTCAGAAGCGTTCTTGCAACACAGAAGAATTATTAAAACCTGATATCAGTAATTGAAGAAATTCTAGGAAAATTTTGAATTTCTGAGAGAGAACATTGGATTGGGAATTTTGATAGCATCTACAATGGTGCAAATTCTGGACTCATGCAAATGTGAGTATTTGTAAGATTAGTATACTCTTTGGCAAAAAAGCTGAAAGTTTGGATGTATTTTTTTTAAAGACCTGTAGAAAATTATTTTAATGATTCAGTTTTACTTTTCTTTATAATTTAGCAAATTATAAGGAAGAATTGTTCCAACTTATTTATTTCAATTCAAGCAACCTTGAAGTCGTGAAGAGCTTTTTTGTGTGTAGTTGTGGCTAATTACTGGTATATTTTTAACTTTTTAAAAAAGGCCTTTTTTCCTTTGCCTGTCATCCAAAGTCTGTTTGTGTAGCTGTTGGATAATTAAGACTGTCAGAGCAGCAGGGGCAAGCTCCTTTCTTGGATGACACAGCAGGCTGCAAGTTTATTTTGTCATCCTCCTTGACTTCAATGAGCTACTTGGTTGTGCGTTTCCTGGCTTCACACAGCACTCTTCTTTTATATGAACATTAATGTTGTGGACTGCAATTAATTGCTCAATTTAAGTGTCTCAATTAGTTCAATTACCGCTTTTTGTAGTCAGGAGCCGATGGAACAGTAATTACAGAGAGGGTGATGACGTATCACTCTCTTTTATAGAAGAAAGGATTGTTGTATGATTATCCAGATGATGGACAATGCTGAAACTGGAATACATCCCATTTTATGTCTCATAATTGCTGCTATGTATTAGACATGGTCCAAGCAATGAAAATGAAAGGACATGGACACCTTACAGGTTATTTGAATGTGATGTTCTGACCTCACTCTGACGATACCCAGACAAATCTGTGATTACTTCCATTCTTGTCACATCATAGAAATCATAGAAACCCTACAGTGCAGAAGGAGGCCATTCGGCCCATCGAGTCTGCACCGACCACAATCCCACCCAGGCCCTACCCCCACATATTTTACCTGCTAATCCCTCTAACCTACGCATCTCTGGACTCTAAGGGGCAATTTTTAACCTGGCCAATCAACCTAACTCGCACATCTTTGGACTGTGGGAGGAAACCGGAGCACCCGGAGGAAACCCACGCAGACACGAGGAGAATGTACAAACTCCACACAGACAGTGACCCGAGCCGGGAATCGAACCTGGGACCCTGGAGCTGTGAAGCAGCAGTGCTAACCACTGTGCTACCGTGCCGCCCAACATGTGTCCAGTGTTTGAATTCCTTTGTTATAGAATCCAAATGACAGCCTCTATTGCCTACATTTTTTATGTCAGTCAAGTGAATCCCAGCAGAACACATCTGGCACCTAATGTTGATGCTGCTAATCTGGTTGATTACAGTTCAATTCTGAGAACGTTAAAAACTAATTCATCGTAAATCAAATGCAGCTGGATTTTAAAGCAATAATAATGTACGTCAAGAAGCAAATGAACAGGCACATTTGTTTCAAACATATAACTAAGAGCTTCATTCTGCTGAGTAAAGTATCATTAATGGAACCACTTTACCACATTTAAAAACCAAAAATTATTCTTACTATCATTTGATTTGTTTTATTATTTCACAGGTATTGGTATATAGTGAAAAATACTGTTTCTTGCATGCTGTACAGACAAAGCATACCATTCATATAGAGTACATAGGGGAGAAGGAAAAAAGAGGGTGCAGGATATAGTGTTATAGTCATAGCTAGGATGTAGAGAAAGATCAACAATATAAGGTAGGTCCATTCAAAAGGCTGATAGCAGCAGGGAAGCTGTTGTTGAGTCAGTTGGTACATTATCTCAGACTTTTGTATCTTTTTGCCGATAGAAGAGGTGAAGAGAGTATGTCTGGGGCGTGTGATTATGCTGGCTGCTTTGCCGAGGCAACCGGAAGTGTAGACAGAGTCAATGAATGGGAGGCTGGTTTGCGTGATGGACTGGGTAACGCTCACAACCCTTTGTAGTTTCTTGCGGTCTTGGTCAGAGCAGGAACCATACCAAGCTGTGACACATCCGGAAAGGATTCTTTCTATGGTGCTTCAATAAAGATTGGTGAGAGTCATTGCAGATATGCTGAATTTCCTTACCCTACTGAGAAAGTAGAAGCTTTCTTAACTATAGTGTCGGCGTAGAGGGACCAGGACAGGTAGTTGGTGATCTGGGCACCTAGAAACATGAAGCTCTCGACCATTTCTGCTCATCCCCATTGATGTAGACAGGAGCATATCCTCCATTGCACTTCCTGAAGTTGATGAGTATTGCCTTCGTTTTACTGATATTGAGGGAGAGATTATTGTCGCCCCACCATTTCACCAGATTCTTTATCTCTTTCCTGTACTCCGTCTTGTCGTCGTTTGAGATCTGACCCACTACGGTGGTGTCATCAGCAAACTTGAAAATGGAGTTGGAGCGGAATTTGGCCACACAGTCATAAATGTATAAGGAGTATAGTAAGGGGCTGAGAGCACAGCCATGGGGGGGCCACTGGTGTTGAGGTTGCTACTTACTCATTGTGTATATTCCTAGTTTGAATTTATTTTGGAAAAGTTTCTTGTTTTAGTTAGCTTGATTTTATAATATTTAAGAGACTTCTGTTTTCTAAATGGACTGCATTCCAGTTTGCTAAATGAAGCAAGGCTGGAGAAAGCAGAAACTCTGTGACTCTGTGAAGACTGTGGAGGAACAGCGAGACCTTGGGGTCCATATCCACAGATCTCTAAAGGTTGCCACTCAAGTGGATAGAGCTGTGAAGAAGGCCTATAGTGTGTTAGCTTTTATTAACAGGGGGTTGGAGTTTAAGAGCCGTGGGGTTATGCTGCAACTGTACAGGACCTTGGTGAGACCACATTTGGAATATTGTGTGCAGTTCTGGTCACCTCACTATAAGAAGGATGTGGAAGCGCTGGAAAGAGTGCAGAGGAGATTTACCAGGATGCTGCCTGGTTTGGAGGGTAGGTCTTATGAGGAAAGGTTGAGGGAGCTAGGGCTGTTCTCTCTGGAGCGGAGGAGGCTGAGGGGAGACTTAATAGAGGTTTATAAAATGATGAAGGGGATAGATAGAGTGAACGTTCAAAGACTATTTCCTCGGGTGGATGGAGCTATTACAAGGGGGCATAACTATAGGGTTCGTGGTGGGAGATACAGGAAGGATATCAGAGGTAGGTTCTTTACGCAGAGAGTGGTTGGGGTGTGGAATGGAGTGCCTGCAGTGATAGTGGAGTCAGACACTTTAGGAACATTTAAGCGGTTATTGGATAGGCACATGGAGCACACCAGGATGATAGGGAGTGGGATAGCTTGATCTTGGTTTCAGATAAAGCTCGGCACAACATTGTGGGCCGAAGGGCCTGTTCTGTGCTGTACTGTTCTATGTTCTATGTTCTACAATCTTTTAGTCCTCTTGATTGTGAGTTTGCTGCCAGAGGACTGGAGGAGTTCAAATTTAACCAAGCTACTCAAGGAAGAGAGATACATCTGCGTATCGGTTAGTCTAATGTCAATGATGGGCAAATTCTGAGAAATCATTGTCAAGGACAAAATTAATTCTCACTTGGAGATGTATGTGGTTAATAAGGAATAGTTATCATGAACTTGTCAAAGGCAAATCATATTTGAGGAACTGATTGAATTCTTTGATAAAGAACAGAGAGGTTTGATGAAGGCAAGTGCAGTCGGCCTACAGACAGACTTGCAAAAAACATTTGATAAAAATACCATGAGAATGATCTATTTGAAAAATAGAAACACATGGGATTAAAGGAACAGTGGTAACTTGGGCCTGTCACCACTCTGGTTATAGTACTGAAAGAATGTTCCAAACCTAGCTACGCCCCTAGCCAAGCTCTTCCATTACATCTACAGCTTTGGCATCTACCTGACAAAATGTGAAAAATTGCCCAAGCACGTCCCCCTCCACGAAGTCAGGACAAATGCAATCCAGCCAGTTATCACTCTATCCATCAGTAGACTCTCAATTATTAGCAGAGTAATGGAAGGCGTCTTGGCAGTAATGTCAAGTGGCACTTACTCAGCAATAATATGCTCACCGAAGCTGAGTTTGGATTCTGCCAGGGCCACTCTGCTTCAAATCGCATTACAGACTTTGTTCAGACAAATACAAAAGAGCTGAATTTCAGTGATGAGACAGTCCTTGAATCAAAACAGCATTTGACTATGGCATCAAGGAGTGTGAATAAAATTGAAGTTAATTTTGAAGTTTGCAAATGATTCGAAATTTTGCGACATAGAAAATATTCAGGATGTAGCAAAAGTCAGGAGGACATATACGAGTGAAAAGGGATAGAATTTAATTCGGGTAAGTGTGAAATGATGGATGCATGTTGGAAGGAACAACATGGAAAGACATTGTAATCAAAGTGGTACATTTTTAGGAGGGAGCAGGGAATAAGTGCAAGAACCGGAGGATAAAGAAAGCAAGACAAGTTGATAAGATGTTTTAGAAATGATATGGGAAACTTGGCTTTGTAAGTAGGTGCAGCGAGTACAAAAAAAGAAAATCGTGCTGAACCTTCGGGGAAATTAGATTCTTTTCTCACACTGAGGTCTGGAACATATTATTTGAAGGTTTGTAGCATCAGGTTCCATTGGAACTGTCAAAAGGCAGTTGGGCATATACTTGACGACGACAGGGTAAAAGCTGGAGTGTGAAATTAAGTTGGACAGCTCTTTCAAAGAGCTGGCAGAGGCACACCAAATCGATTGATCTCTTGTTCTGTAACTTGCTATGATTCTTTCTAGAATCCTGAAAAAAAGATTTGTTATTTATTCTGTTTGATATTTATAAATATAAACAGTTCTGGTGAGAAAACTGGCATGAGGCTCTCCAGCTCCACTGACCCGTTTTCTCTCCAAATTTTGAGCCTCTTAGTCTTGAAAAAAAAAGAGTGTGGTTTACGCCATCATTCTGATAGGTCAGGGATTCTGAGAGCCGGCAAGACCAGCTGTACTGAAATCAGGGCGTTATCTTTAAAGGGCACCCCGATTGGAACACAAAGCTTAAGTCCCCCAACCCAATGATCATTGCTGGCATTTACATCCTCCCTCAACACCTGCTTACTCCTTGTGCTCCCCCCACAATCACAATTAGAATGAGGCTTCCCCTAGGGCCTACCCATGGAAGTGCCAGGGCATTGCCTGGCTTCGTCCCTCACCCCCAGGGACAATGCACCTTCCTCCCCACACCTCCTCTTACCCCGAAAGGATCCTCTTGACAGGTTTACATTTGGCCAAACCTTTTGAGATGTCATGTTGGCAAGGAATTAATATTTAGTGAGGGAGGATAATTTGGCAAGGGGATTAGATAACTATATTTAAATTTATTAAAATCTATTAAAGTCAGATCCACTCCCATTACACACTGATTATGTCACCAATGATGAGTGGATTTTGCACTCCTGCCGGAGATTTCGCATATGGAGAATGCGAGCTCAAGATCCCGCCCAAAGACACAAAAGGAGGAAATGAACTTCCTTCTGAGGAGGAAGTATGAAGGAACCTCTCTCTGGAAGCGACATTGGGGATTTTCAATCCCTATAACATGTTCCTTGGACAAAATGTGTATTATATGATATTTTTAATGTTACACAAAGCTCCTGTGGTATTTTTGAGTTGAAGAATACATTGAGTCCAGCATTTGGTGCATTTGATTCTGAACACCTTTCGACCTTTGGATGCTCCAATTCTCCAGTGATGAATTTATGCCATAATTTATTGGAGAGCTCATTAGAATAGGCCTCAGCCAGGGCAGTAATGATTTAAAAGTGTACCACGAATGACCATTGACAAATGCTTGTTATTCCAATTTTGATCACTTGAATAGTATCACATTATTCATCCACTTTTTATTCTGGTTTATAGAAGTATATTATTGAATTGTGAGTTTTGTTTTGTGAATTTGACACATCTGTTAATTTTATTTTCTAACATTATTTCCAGGTTTAATGTAGGCATAATGTGCCGCTGTAGATACTTGAACCAATTGGTCGCTTCCAAATTGAAAATCATTTCAAATGTTAGTTACTATTTTGAATTTTAAAGTTGTGTTCTGTAGTAGAAATGCAGGGCCAGGCCATGGTGTGGTCTTTAATAGTCATCATAATTCTTTAAATAGACCAATTTTATATTTATTCCCTCAACAAGATGCACTATGACTATTCAATTTGTTGTGGAATTAAGTATATTTATTAAGTGAATTCCAAAAGACAGATGTATTTGCACTGATACTCAATGTGAAAATTAGTGATTGATGCTGTTAATGAACTACAGATCATCGAATTGATCCAAATAAATAAATTTCCAAAATTCAATTCCATTTAAAAAGAAACTTTCTGGCCAGCCCGTATGTTCATAAAAGTGTTGTTGTATTAGCTAAATAAATCAACAACACTCAATAAAAAGTCATATTTGTTTAAGGGAAATCAATTTTACAGCAACGAATCACATTTCTGCCAGATTGCCATTGTTGTTTCGGTTTGGTCTATATTGCAACATTGATCAAACCAAATTGAACATTGCCATTGATTCTAGTGGAGTTAAGAACATGGAATTCTCATTTATTTGGCAGGTTTTATTGCAGAGCTTTCTAGATGATCACAGCAGGTTTTTGAGTGGCGCTAGTAAAGGGGTCACTCATGCCATAACTTACTACAAATGGTACTGTCCATCATAAATACATTGATTCTTTTGGCACAAGTATCCAGTGAATGCTGGCCAATTGGTTTGGAACAACATGGCTATATTAAACAACAGTGGAACTGAATGCATGGTCCCAGAGCCCATAAGTTAAGTTTAGAAAAAAGCAGAGATAATCAATTACTTAAACGCTGTTGAAGCCAATGATTAAATAAAAAATATTGGTACCAATTAAATGAATAAAGAATCTGGAATCCTAAAATACAAACAGGAAATGCTGGAAATACTCAGAAGGCCAAATACCATCTATGGAGAGAGAAATAGAGTTTATAGACAGAATTTTCCCAATCCCTTCGGAGCGACTCCAGGAGTAAAATTTGAGAATCGTGCGTTAGAATGCAGGCACCAACTACCTGCTTGGCAGTGGCGGCAGGTAACCGGGTTTGATTAAGCAGTCAAACTTGTGACGCTAACAGGATCTTCCCAGTGGTGGACGGACCTCCTGCTGGGGCCCAGAAGTCTTCCTTTAAATCTCATATATAGAATCATAGAAACCCTACAGTGCAGAAAGAGGCCATCTGGCCCATCGAGTCTGCACCGACCACAATCCCACCCGGGCCCTACCCCCATATCCCTACACATTTACCCGCTAATCCCTCTAACTTACGCATCTCAGGACACTAAGGGGCAATTTTAGAATGGCCAATCAACCTAACCCGCACATCTTTGGACTGTGGGAGGAAACCGGAGCACCCGGAGGAAACCCACGCAGACACGAGGAGAATCTGCAAACTCCACACAGACAGTGACCCAAGCCGTGAATCGAACGCAGGTCCCTGGAGCTGTGAAGCAGCAGTGCTAACCACTGTGCTACCGTGCCTCCCAGAGCCATGGGTGGCATTCTGTGGAGTGGTACCCCCTTTACACTGATGGTCTGGCTACTGTGGCAACACTTTTTTTTTACCTTTTGTATCACTTCAGAGGGCGTTTCTATCTTTGCCTTCTTGCATTGGCAGCACCCACTCCCAAGCTGCGGCAGTAACGTATCTAACAAGGGAGGAAAGGTAAAGTAACACAGTTGATTTGTTCCTGTTTGGTTACAGCTATCACTAGATAACCTTAGGGATGCTTTGTCGTGAAATCATGAAGGTGCAATAACTTAATTACTGTACCAAAAGTTGTGGAAAAATTAAAATGAAAACTTGTATATGTCAATCTGGCGCTAACAGAAAAATATTAATTTCTGAGGTTTTGAGAATATTTCCTTTTCTCCTGTAGGTTTCTTGGTTGGATTTTTTCTTTTAAAGGTTTCATAATTACCTAATTGGAGTCCTGTTAATCAATAAAACTGAGTAAAGCTCTCTTGTCTCTTCGCACAGGTACCCTAAAGCTGATGGATGGGTCAGACAAACTCCTGTGGTCTGTTCAAGTGGATCATCAGCTCTTTGCCTTGGAAAAGTTAGATGTTACAGTGAGTATTGCCATGGTAGCCACTGAAGGTTTCGCATAACCCTGTTTCGAAACTGTTTTCTTTCATCATCAAAGTATCACAAAGTGCCAAGCTATTTCCTGAATCTATTCATATAACTTGTCCGTTAGAATGACAAGGCTTCTATAAATGTTAGTGATTGAGTTCAATAAATACAATGGCGCTAAATAGGGTTGTAAGCCTTCAGTATAATGGGCAGAAATAACATGCCAGCTATTGGCTTGAAGCATGCTAACTGCCATATTGGTATAGGTAAAGAAATAACCATCCAGAACTGAGTGTGATAAAGGTGTTATTACTAATACAATACAGATGTTATTGAAAGTAGGCATGCATGGCTGGCTTGTGGCGTGTATATTGAGATACGCATAATTGTCATCTGCACTTTCTTCAGGGTGATGGACGAGAGGAAGTAGTGGCCTGTGCTTGGGATGGTCAAACGTATATCATTGACCAAAATAGGTCTGTCGTCCGATTTCAGTTTGATGAGAACGTCAGTGCATTTTGTGCTGGTAAGTGTCGAGTAACTGTTAATTCACGCATAGGATGGAATTTTATGCCCCTCCCGTCGGTGGGATTTCTGGTCCTGCCAAAGTCGATGGAATTTTGAATCGCTCGCTGCATTTTCCGATCCTGGCCCCGCTGAGGCCGTAAAATTCAACCTGTAAACTTCTGTGAAAGGGATATCAAGTCCAATTTTAGAAACAATCCATTGTTGACTTTAACAATTGCTAGAACCACTCAGTAACGGTGGAGAGAACAGATAAGTTAACATTTCAGGTACGGACCATTTATTGAAAACACTTCGCTTTTGTGTCAGATTCTGGTATCTGCAGTTTATTTGCTCTCTTTATATAACTGACTTTAGCTTCAGCTTCCTCTTCCTGTTTTCTGCATTCTTTTTTTGTTGCAGTTTTTGTTTAAATAGTAATTATAGGAGAAAAGCAGGGAACTGTCATGTATTGCAACATTTAGGATTGAACTTTCCTCTGGGGGCAGGAATCAGAGGTCGGAACTGTTTCTGGGTGCTGAACCCACTCCCCTGGGGAAAACAGTCACTCCTTGTGATTTTCATAGGAGCACCCCCTAATTTGGACTTGAGACAGGTTTACTGTCCAATTAAGATTGGCAGCCAGGCTCTCGAAGCTTAACAGCTCAAGCTTTCCAGCTTGAAATGAGCAAATGGTTAAGGTGGAAGGTAAATAAGAGAGAGAGTGCTCCAACATTTTAAACTTTAAATTAAAAAATGGATTCTGCCAAAACTTTACTATACAGAAAGGTAAAAACGATTTACAATATGTATCCTATGGATGTATCCTATATGAGGTACAATTCGACAGCTGGTGCATCTCGGAAATCATGTGCTTGCAGCCAGAATTGGCAGCCCATTGCTAAATTGTACACTCAAAATAAGCAATGACCCATTTCTCACCCAATATCTCCTTGTCTCCACTTATCACTGGTACTAATTTTAGCAATGTAAGCGGTTTTCAGAACCAAATTAGCAGTGCAATCCCAGTGCAGCATTTGCTACTCCTCCCTAATGAAGCTAGTGACAGGGCCACAGTAAATGGGTCTGCCAGCCCTGCTAACTTATTATTGGTGAGCTTTAGGTGCCAGTTGTGGCCCCAGAGGAAACTCTCTGGTCCCAGGTGGCAGTTGATGTTCTAGTCATAATAAAAGTCCATGGGGATGGTGGGAGAGGGAGGCAATTGGGAAGGTGAATTCTGGCCTGTAATCTGCAGATTTAATGTGGAGCTGGGGGAGCAGTCCTACACTTCCAGCTTCACGATAAGGAAGTAAAAAATAAATCAAACTTGCCATTCCTGAAGAAACTGACCATAGTGCTTGCTGCAGTCATCTGCAATAGTTTTGCAAAGTGGGCCTCAAACAGGTTCTTGTGTTCTGTGTTTTCATCTAACTGTTTCAGGATAAAAGTCAAAGACCTGAAATGTTAACACCGTTTCTCTCGCTCCACAGATACTGCCAGTATTTCCAGCATTTTCTGTTTTATCCTCCATCCTAAGGTGTGATGCCCAGTTTGGACTTTTGCCATTTTTCATTCTTCCATTTTGCCAAGTTTGAGAAGCTTAACTTGTGCTTCACCTTTCCTTAGATCTTCATTATCTGTTTACCTCCAAAGAACCCTTGGCATCAAAAACCTTCTCAAAATTTACCTCTCTGATCATTTAGTAAGTTTTTTTTATAATGATGCCATGCAAATATAAATTCTACTCGCTGTTAGTAAAATCCTAAATGTCTGACAGAAGTTGCCTTTTACTGTATCAACCCATATTGACAGTAGTTCAAAATCTTACTGAGTTTGGAATAGTCTGCCTGAATGGAAAGAGAAAGATTGCTCATGCACAATGAAGCAAGTTTCTTTGACTTAACAGGCTTTCACTCTCAACTGCCTACTGTCACCTGTTCTTCTGTGTCTAGGCATATACGCATGCAAAAATGGTCGGAATAGTCCCTGTCTGGTGTACGTTAGCTTCAATCACAAAATCTATGTGTACTGGAGGGTGGAACTGGAGAGAATGGAATCAACCAATATCTTGAAGGTGTTGGAAACGGATGAGTTCCAGAACCTACTACAAGGAACATCTGTGGGTGAGTATTTCTGTGTTAGCCTTTGGATATGGTGGAAAGGACTGTATTGCTTTGTTGATATGCACAGCATATTAAATCAGCGCAAAAAGAGTTGTTTCACAATCAGCCAATTCTTTCTTTCAAAAATTACTGCCTTTCTTCTTCTTTCTTGTTTGCAAGTCACGTCACAATAATATCACATGGTGCCAGTATTTAATTACTGCCGTTATTGATTATGCATCAGTTTGAATTTATATAGTATCTTTTGCACTCTCTCTCTCTCCCCCCTCCCCCCCCCCCCCCAACTAAACATGCACCAACTTCCGTATCCTATTCCAACCTACGTTGAACTTCAAACACAATATCCTCTCTATCAGACTGCCCACTTCTACCTCCGTAACATTACCTACCTCTGCCCCTGCATTGGCTTCTTTGCTTCTGAAATCCTTATTTGTGCCTTTGTCAGAGTTGGCTATTCCACTGCTCTCCTGCCTTGCCTCTTACCCTGTAACCTCCATAAATTTAAGCGTGTACAACTCTCTGTTGCCGTACTCTATCCCACACCAATTCACAATCATCATTAACCCTCTGCTTGCTCATGTACTTCTGACCCTCCAATTCCTTAAATTAAAAAACAATCACTCTTGCGTTTAACTCTATGGACTCATTTCTTCCTAAATCCATAACAATTCCCAGCCATACAACTCTCTGAGAAATCACCTCTCCTCTCCCCCACTCTCCTCAGTTCCAAACTATCCTAATTGGTGAATTGTTATCCCTACGTCCTTGAGAATGTCTTCACTTGCTTTGATTTCAGGTTAACAGCGCTGTAGTGTACTTAGAATAATTAAAAGAGAACCCTTTTATGTGCTCCTTCTAAGCTGCTTCCTCATTTCTTCCAGAGGCAGCTGAATAATTCTGATACAAGATTTTATTTCAGATTTGAATTGGCAAAAATGATTAGAACAATAAAATAATATCGAAACAACATCAGAAACATCAAGATTGCAGTGTTTACTAATCTTTACCCATCCCTTATTTAGTAGAAAATATGATTCGCAACCTCAGCACTAAAGCTGGCTAATTTATATCCTTACCTTCCCAACTTCAGAAGCTGCCTGGTTGATATTGTTTTCATAGACCTTATTCAGACAGCCATTTTTCAAAGACTTCAGATTGAACACATTTATTCAAATCCCTTAATACAAAAGCTACCAGTCAGAAACATAGTTGAACAAATCACAAAGGGCTGGAATTTTACAAAAAAAATCAGCATTTGATCAAAGCACACCATTATTATTGTGAAAATCAGCCAGTAACTTGTGATGAGGAAAAGATACCCATGAATTGCAAATTTCCACAAGTTGCTGAACAGTTTGTACCACTCTGCCGTTAACTTGGCGTAAATGATATTCTCTCCATGAGTTTCCTGAAATTGCGGCAGTTGCACATTATTGCCATTTAGCTCTTCACAGAAAGGTGAGCCTAATAATCAACAACAGAAATGCCCTTTTAACAGTAATAAATGTTAAAGATTGCCAATCAACCTCCCTGGTACAAAAAGTGGCCAGTTAAAGCTATAGGGGGCGATAAGTTCAGAACAAGTGTTAAAATGGAAGAGTTTCGGATCCATTGTTTCGGCGAGTCCAAAAGCTGAACCTTATGCGCTCAGTGCAAGAAAAAATGCTGGAAACCATTTTGTGCTTGTAGGGGGAGTGGGCGAGGCTTAAATTACCCAGAAGCCAGCTGATAGCAACAGAGGGCGCAATTGCGAATGTGCAGGTCTCCCCTCTTCTCTTCCCCCCACCTCCCCCCCCCCCGATCACTGTTGCAGAGTGCGCAGCAGTTCCCCCCCGCCCAAGCGATTGCCCCATTCTGGCTCCACCCCTCAGGCCCTGCCCCCTTGGCATTGCCTGGTGGGCAGTGCCAGGTTGGCACTGGCCAAGGGGCACCACCCCCTTGCTCCCAAACTCCCGAGGGGGGGCTCAATGGCCTCTAGAGATGCGGGGTGGGAGATGCTAGTGGGCCCGGAGACTTCAGTCCCGGTCCTGCTAATTACATTAAAATTGGATTTAAATAAAGAGATGCGCCCACGGCGGGAACTTATGCACGAATCCTGCACATGCCCAGCCACGAGATTCTCCCACACTGCTGTGCTAGAAAATTAGCGTGGCGGGGTGGGAGAATTCCCTCCTATATTTTGAGAGGTCCTGGGTGGTGGGGGGAGGGGTGGTGGGAGGCCAGCAGGAATGCTTCTGTAGGCTGAATCTGAGTAACTTGAGCTGCTATCACCCTGGGACCTCCTCAACCCCAGCATTTACCTTGCTATCAGTTGTGGTGGCTCAATTTTGGCCAGCCATAACCTGACGATCTGCACTGGGAAACCCGTTAAGCACCCCCATCTTTGCAGCTTGATGCATTGATGCTGGGGTTTCATATCTGCAGCCCTTTCTCTGCAGATATGGGCAACTGGCAGACAGTCTCTGTCAGGAAGGAAAAATTGTCTCATGTTTTTTTTTCTCAAAGGCCAAAACAATTTTAGCAGCAGCCAAAAATGTTCATAAGAATTTTGTAAGGGTGGCGATGAAAAGGAAGAGCTGGTACAGAGTCATAAAAGGGGCATGTAAGTTTTCAGGCAGTCTCTGGAGGTTTTACTAAATTGGTAGAATTGCAATAACGTGAGAAATTGCAGTCTTATCTAAAAATATTGACTGTGGGAACAAATCTGTTGTCTGACATTTACCTCTTTTAAGTGAGAACCCAGCTGTGCCCATGTTTGTTTCCCTTGAGAATCTTTTAAATTATAGTGCTGGTGTACATAGTGTTTGAGGGAGAAAGAGAAAAATAACTCTTAAAACTTTCAGTAAGAACAACATTTCGAAATGTTTGATCAGCCAAACTAAGCTCTGATCTGATGTTCCTTTAGAAAATACACTGATGATCAAGTTAAAACCACCTCAACGTGATGCAGAAAAAGTATCATCAAATTGTTTAGACATAGCAGGTGTAATCTTACCACCTCGCCACGCCCATCGATCAGCAAGGTGAGCTGGGAAAATAGTGTGCGAGGCAAAAAAATCCAATTCATGCCTGGCGTGTAATGGTTTGCTGTCTTCCCGGGCCATTTTGAATGGTGCCAACTGCTACTGCGCGAAACCTATCAGCATGAATTTGATTGGATTTTGGTATCATTAGCAAGCTCGGCACGGCTGCTTCCCCCACCCCCCCAGATGCTTCCCGCCTCTCCGGCGAGATGTCACGCCGGCACAAATCATTACTGCTCTATAAACGTGTGGCTCAGGCATAGCAGTAATGAAAGGGAACAAGAAGGTGAGTACCACTGAGCACCCAACCCAGGGGTGTGTATGTGGAGGTGGGAGTGCGGTCACAGCCATTGCCATGGTGCGGTATGGGGTGGGGGAGTTTGCTCTGAGGTTTATCTCTGAGGCTTATCACAGCCCATTCTAACTTAAACGTTACACTTATTTAGAGCGAAAATCATAATGCTCCTAGGACAGTCCAACATTACTATATTAGTTACGGCAACTTGCATTAAAAAGAATACAATGATTCTGTTGTGTACAATACACCTTTAAGCTAATTCAATATTTGATTTAGGAGATTTTCACAGCAACTTCATTGCAGTGTTAATGTAAGCCTACTTGTGACTAATAAATAAACTTTTGTGGATTGCTTCACCCATTTGTGTTGTACTTAAAGAAGGTAATGAAGCTCAGACCTCGGCCGTTTCATCCTCAAAGATAATTAAGTTGTGAGCTGCTTGTATTCAATACACTGTCCATAGCGTATTCCTGTCAATTCACAGTGAAATACTGTAGGACCTTTCCTGGTACAATCATTTAGGCAAAGGATGTGCAGCTTTCTATTTTAAGTAAATTACCTGCCCTTTTACTCTAATCTGGAATTGTTGTCCACAGCTTGTAGCCCAATTAATGTGAAAGCATGTATTTAATCAATTGTGTCCCTACCAAAAAATGTCAAATCAAATGCAATCTTGTTTTCAGTATTTGGTGCATTGAACGCTTGTCATTCCAATGCCAGTTTCTCTCAAGTGAGCACCAACTTTCCCATATTTGTATCTCATTGGGTAAATCAATTTTAATTTATTATTTAGGCAGCATTATTTTCCACTAACCAACTACAGAATTAAATTCCAGTCTTGTACTAAATATAACATGAATTTAACTCTGCATTTTGAAGAATACTGAGTAAACGTAAATACATTGGGTGAGGTTTTCCAGTCCCACCTGCCCTAAG
The DNA here is from genome assembly GCF_964213995.1 of Mustelus asterias. Lineage (NCBI taxonomy): Eukaryota > Metazoa > Chordata > Chondrichthyes > Carcharhiniformes > Triakidae > Mustelus > Mustelus asterias. The sequence goes on along the minus strand of NC_135809.1, from coordinate 38,336,713 downwards.
ATCAGAAATACTCATCCGAGGTCAATGGACCTTTTACTTATCCGTTGAATTCTCTGTCCCACCGTGATGATTCCCGCAGCTGTTGGGACCAGAACATTTAGACCATTAGGTGAGTTTCAAGGGCCAGATTTTGCCATGCTGACGCTGAGCAAACCTGTGCTTGGCAGGTGAAAACGAAACTTTTGTAAATTTTAAATTTCCCAGTCCATTCCTACGGGTTGCAATTTTGACCGCGATGGGAAACATGGCAGGTTGCAATCCGACGTCGCATCAGGTTCGGTCTTTTAAGTAGCTGCCTCAATTTTGAATTTCCCTGAGTTTAAGATCTGAAGCAAGGTTGATGGGTTCCTGATGGCGGTGCAAAGCACACCAGGCCAGTCAGTTTGTGAACATTGGGGGGAACCTGATGTAGAAGCTGGAACCTTTTGAGAAGTAAATTTAAAAGATGTTGTCAACTTTGAATGTCATAATTAGATGCTACATGATAAGTATATTATTAATGCAGTGATTCATTATAAGGTTTTGTCCCTAAAACAACTATTTAATTGTCCAGCATTGTGAAAGTGTTAAGATGCATTAGAGTGCAGTAGTGGATAAGAGGCTCTTCCCCATTCAACAGTCTTGAGAAACAGACATTAATGTGTTAACTGGACACTGTGCTTTAATTTTTACATTGAATTAAAACCTGGACATCTGTTGAACCTTTGGACAGTCCTTCTTCAGAACAACTGCTGCCTTGCGCCAAAAAATTGGAAGAGCTGCCCCAAGACTGACATAATCGTACTCATGAAAGCATACCTTGCAGACAATGTCTCCGAGAACACTATCACCAATGCTGTGTGTGTCTTGTCCTGTCAACAGGACAGACCTACCAGAGTGAGGGCGCAGTGGTATACAGCTGGGAGGGAGTTGCCCTGAGATTCTTCAACATCAATTCTGGACTCCATGAAGTCTCATGGCGTCAGGTCAAACATGGGCAATGAAATCTGCTGCTGATTACCCCTACCGTCCCCCTCAGCTGATGAATCAGTACCCATCTATGTTGAACTCTTGGAGGAAGTATGGAAGCTCAGAATGTCCATCACCAAGAGTGACTTGATAGCACCACGACTAACTGAGTCTTAAAGGATATAGCTGCTCGACTGGGTCTTCAGCAGGCGGTGAGGAAACCAACAAGAGATGTAGGGTGTTTCTGATCATGTGAGGATTGTTCAGCCTTACTGGTTGATGCACCATCAATTTACGAGGACTCCAGCGAGTGAGTGAAAATAACAGGCTTTTAATCGCAAAGAACTGGAACACACCCTTGTAGCTAGCCTGGCCCAGACTGAGGTGGGAGGGAGGAACCGTCACCTTTATACCTCGTTCAGGTGGAAAGGGAGGAGTCTCGGGTCAGGTGCAGCAGGGGTGTGTCCAGGCATACAACATGTAATTACAGTGGGTCACCACACTGGTCACGACCAAACTCACTCATTTATGGTCAAAGGTCTGGGCATATATTTATGAACCACCCCGAAGGATGATGAATAATACATTCGACACAGGTTTGAAATTTTGAATAGTAAGAGTATGTTTATTACATGCAGCAAATCTAAATAGGGCACAACCGATGCTAAACGTTCTCATGTGGCTAATAACAAACAGATTACTTCCCCTTGGACTTCACGGAAATAAGCCAATCCAGGTCCTCTTACTCTTGGTTGTTAAACCCCCAAAATTACCTCAGATTTTGTCAAGAGATGCAAGGCAACTCTCCACACGGCACTGGGCTGAGTATTCTGCAGGCTCCAAATGGAACATTCACCCTGTTGTGTCCTCTCTGGTCAAGGTCCTTGGGGCAGTATCTGTTCCATGGGATTAGCGACTTCCTTCAGCCCTGGTTGTAGAGGGAGGGAGGGAGAGAGAGAGAGCCAGCTGCTTCTTTGATATACTGATCCAGGACAAAAGAGTCTACTTGATTGTCACCCCATCCAGTACCATAAACATTCATTCTCTTCACAACTGAAGCACGGTGGCAGCAATGTGTACCATCTTAAGATGAACTGCAGCAACTCACCAAGGCTCCTTCAACAGCATCTTCCAAACCCATGATCTCTACCACCTAGAAGGACAAGGGCAGCAGATACATGGAAACATCATCACCTGCAAGTTCCTCTCCCAAGTCGCACACCATCATCACTTGGAAAAATATTACCTTCCTTAACCCTCACTAGGCCACAATCCTGGAACTCCCTTCCTAACAGCACTGTGGGTGTTCCTACAACACATGGATACAGCAGTTCAAGAAGGCAGCTCACCACAACCTTCTCAGGGGCAGTTAGGGCTGGGCAATAAATGCTGGCCTAGCCACTGCATGTCCCATGAACAGATAAAAAGCAAATTCCCCGTATAAGGTATCAATGTTTCTTCTGTTGTTCAAGTAGATGGTATAGCACCTCATTCATTCCATCCATCTCTGTTTTCCAGCTTCACCAGGGGAGGCATAATCTGAGAACTCTTGGTCTCCAAGGAATACAGTGTTGCAGTGTTCAATCTAGGGCCAGTAACCTGTTCCATAGGACCACTATTGTCCAAAAAAGGATGAAACACCTGCATCGGAATTTTACCGCCCCGGCGAAGGGTGGACAATGGAAATGTCCATTGACCTCAGGCGGGAATTTCCGGTCTCACTCGAGTGAGGCCATAAAATCCCGCCCCTGATGTCCAAACTAGTTCTTTCCTTACTCATCTTAAACCTGACTCCTGGTCCATTCTAACCAATATCAAAATATTTCATAAACCTCAGTCCCATCGTCCCTCAGTCTATGCTTTTCTTAAGTATGCAGACCCAAGTCTTGAGCCTATCTTGGTCAGTTGTTGTGAACTAGGTATTAATCTTGTGACCCTCTTCTGTGTCTTTTCTACTCTCTCAATATCCCACATCATGTGAGGAAACCAAACTGGACGCAGCAGATGGGGATATTTAAAAGGGAACGTCACAATAGAGGGACAAAAATTCAGAAAGTCTTTGGAAAGCATTGAAAGGTATCTCTGGCCATAAGTAGTCTTATTGAAGATTGAGCAGGCTGCGGATTAAGAATGACAAGGAGAAATGAATAGAAAAACCTAGGTATAGGTAACTTGTTTTCAGGCAAGGAATGGGCTTGACCAGAACTTGATTCGTAGTTTGTACGTTGTTGTTGTAAGATGCTTTAAAAGCACTTGACAAACTTATTGCAAGTTTTACCATTGCCAGAACGTTTTTACCTGCAGAGATAGGATTCATCCTGCTAATTGGAGAACTTATTACTTTTTCAGGGGACTGAAGCTAAGGGTCAAATTAGGGTGTCAGTTATGGGAATGGCCCAGTGAGGTTAATATTAAGGTAGTAACCACTGTTAGAGGGAACCAAGATAACCAAGCCCAATTGGGCCTAAGGTTGGTCGTTAGATGGCATCATTTATCTTAGAGATGAGCAGACTCTGCACTACTGGCAAAACCTCAAATTCTGTGGGACAATTTATTGGAAAATTACAGGCCCATTTTCTTCCACCAATTGACATTGAAAAGGTGAAATTTTCCAAAAAAACGGCTTGATGCAAGAGAGGCATAACTAGTTGTACATGCTCAGATAATCTTCCTCTCATTTTGAAGAAAGTAGCATGAAAGCAGGAATTAATTAAGAGTCGCTTCATAAAGCGCAAAAAGAAACAACTTTTAAGGTGCAAAATTTGGATGTGCAGTGCCCCCTTTTTGAGGTCTAAATCAGCATCTGAAGCATGCACACTCAATTTTGGTGAGAGTTGCACTGGATACCATATTGGTGAGAGCCAGAGGTATGCAGAGTAGGCAGATCATGATGACAATTAGTGTATAATGCCAATTTCATGTCAGTGCTGCCTTTTTGAAACTCCAGTTTACACCCTCTGCTAATCACACATGACTGAACACTCGGGCAGGATTTCAACCAGGACCATTTCAGGGGATCACCAACTACTTTCATATTAGTTGTTCTATGTCTATGTCTATGTTGTTGATTGATTTATACAGGCCGTTGCTACAATTTAAGTGTTTTGTGGTTTCTAAAGTTCCTTAAAGTTGGTAAAGTCTATAAGGAGTGATTTGGCAGATGCTGTAAGACTTGGTTCTTATATCAAGGCTTCTGCACTAACCAGTTGCTCCCAGAAATGCATACAGTAGTAGATATTCCCCTTGGAATAAGGCATGACTCAAAGAATGAGCACACGCAGCACAGAACAGGACAAACCTCTGGAAGAAGGAGGAGTGGAAGAAGGGGTCTCAGCAGGAGACCACATCTACCCAAGGTGCTTTGAAAGCACTTCTCGAAAGCAATTCTTCTACTTGAACCTCAGCAAGGAACGTTGTGTGTGAAATGACTGTGCTTCATTAAGGACATCCTCATTGAAGTATGCCAAGCACTGTAGTCACAACTGTGACTGCACAGTAGGGTGAGGACTGCATTGTTAATGAAGATGATCATGGCAATGAATTTTTACATGTTGAGCTTGTTACGAGGTGGAGCTGGAAATATTTGCAACATCTAACAGTTTGCTGTCACAGTTGCATAAGGGATATCCTTGACCCTCTCTCTGAAAAGAGAGCTATCTACATTTCATTCATTCTTGGCAGAGAGCAGCAGATGGAGCAATCATGTAGCTTGGCGAAGATTGCAGGCATCAGCATGGTACACAATGCCTTTGACTACAGACACATCACTTTACTGCGATTGGAAGGGATTCTACTCTTTCAATGTCCAGGTAGTGTGCAAAAATACTCAGTGAATCTTACAGGTCAGTGCCAAGTATCCTGCCAACAGTCATCATGCCTTCATTTGTAACAAATTGCTGTACCATCCATATTTGAGCTACCACAACAAGCCAAAGTGGGGCTACTGCGCAATCTGCTGATGATATGCATGATGACTCCATTGCACAGCTCGGGCACATGTCTGCAACATGCATTCAATGAAAGCCATGCTGCTACATGAAATGAAAAATTTGGGTGCTGAAATAATGCTTTCAGTGTTCTGGAGGACTCTGGAAGTACATGACAGACTAGATATCAAAATACATGGTCCACCATCTGTGGGATGAGAAACTGAAGAGGAGGGGAAGAGGCAACCTCTTTCTGGCCAGGTTGTCCATGAGCAACTCATCCGACTGAGATACCAGTGAACATCATCCCATTCCCCATTTCTCAACTATCCTACAACTTGTTTTTCTTCTGTATTGTCCTCTGTATATGGCTATAATGCAAAATAAAAGCCCACGCAAAATAAACATTCCAAACCAAATTTAGAAATCAAAGCATACCACATTGTTTACAAAGGTCAACTAATCACTTTGTTCATTCCCTTAGTACCTGTCTTCCATGTGCCTTTATCCAAAGAATGCACAGGATTATGCAAATTCCAATTTGATAGGCATCTATCCTGTCAAATTCCCAGTGATTAATTAATTTTGGGGGAACATGGAAGATGTTGGGGCTAATCATTGGACAATTTTTGCTTCCTTGAATGTTGGTTCCAGAAACCTGTTTATGGATTTACAGTGTTGGGTGGGTTTATGTTGATATCAGATTTTAATCTAGCAGCCTGGAATTATATGACAAAAAAATTGCAAGATGCTTTGTTCTTTGATCATTGTCATTTTGAACTGGCTGTCTTTCTGAGACAGTATGAGAAGCAAATTAAAGAAATTATATCAGAAATTATTTAATTCTCCTGTCTCTTATGTATTTCAGATATAAATAACAGTAGTGCCGTCCAAACCCTGATACATGAGACACTCTACTTCCCTGACCAACTTCGGGACACAACCACAAGGAGGGATAAATAACATAGACTTTGTTAAACTGGAACAATCTGATCAACCTCAAACTATTTGGGGGGAAAAAAGCAAAGGACGTAAGTTTTTATTATCTAGGTTGGTAAGCTAACAGAACAGGCTACACATCATTTTGAGGCATCGAAGACTTACGGGTGAACAATCAATAACTATCTCTGAACAAAAGGAGAGAGTGTATTGATAGTGTGATAAATTAACCATATTTATTCCCCTGTCAATCAATGTGTAAAGAAGCATGGGGATTTAAAAAAATGTTTTAACACAGTGTGCAAAAATAAAACTAAATCCTTCATGGTCATAGCCTTTATCATAATCTTTGTCAACCTTTTGTGAGAGAATACTAGGAGAAATGAATTTCAGTGTTATCCGTAGAATCATAAAAGTGAAGACTGTAACACTGTTTGTTTCTTCCTGAATTTAGAGCATTTTGTGAGTGCCATGGATAGAGTATGCTCTAACATAGAGTATATGAGAGGAGGAAGAAGTAAAGCTTGCAAAGCAGTTTTAACGAGCCACAAAGCATCTAGATGCACTACGGAATGTAGTGAATGTGCTAAGATGGACCCCCTCCCCCAACCCGGCTCTCTCTCCTGCCATTATGATAGCAGACATACACCAACTTATCTCGAGTCTTGCCCTATCTCCATACTGCCTGAATAGTATCCATTAGGATAATTAAGTGTTGAAAGTAGTAATTGAGAATCTAGTCATTTCAGAAGCTCCTTGAGTGAGAAACTGAACTGTGTATCTGCAGAGAAAAATGTTGCTAGAATCAAGGCCTGTGAGAAGAAAAGATACAGTAAGAGTTTTAACAACACCAGGTTAAAGTCCAACAGGTTTATTTGGTAGCAAATACCATTAGCTTTCGGAGCGCTGCTCCTTCGTCAGATGGAGTGGAAATGTGCTCTCAAACAGTGCACAGAGACACAAAATCAAGTTACAGAATACTGATTAGAATGCGAATCCCTACAACCAATCAGATCTTAAAGATACAGACAATGTGGGTGGAGGGAGCATTAAGCACAGGTTCAAGAGATGTGTATTGTCTCCAGACAGGATAGCCTGCAAGTCCAGGAGGCAAGCTGGAGAGGTTACTGATAATGTGACATAAATCCAACATCTCGGATTAGGCCGTCCTCGTGTGTGGAACTTGGCTGTCAGTTTCTGTTCAGCGACTCTGCGCTGTCGTGTGTCGTGAAGGCCGCTTTGGAGAACACTTACCTGAAGATCAGAAGCTGAATGCCTGTGACTGCTGAAGTGCTCCCCCACAGGAAGAGAACAGTCTTGCCTGGTGATTGTCGAGCGGTGTTCATTCATCCGTTGTCGTAGCGTCTGCATGGTTTCCCCAATGTACCATGCCTCGGGACATCCTTTTCCTCCATCTGACGAAGGAGCAGCGCTCCGAAAGCTAATGGTATTTGCTACCAAATAAACCTGTTGGACTTTAACCTGGTGTTGGTAAAACTCTTACTGTGTTCACCCCAGTCCAACGCTGGCATCTCCACATCAGAAAAAAAGATGCCATAGATGGATTTAAAAAATGGTATATATCTCTAAATGGATCATTTTTTCAAATGTGGACTGAGGGAAGAAACACCTTGAATTGAGAGCAAGTGATGCTCATTGAAGGTTGTATTTAAGAGCTGCTTCTGGAGAGGGAGAGGATCCAGAGCATAGAGTGAAAGCCAGTGTATGTATTGAACCAAAGTATCACAAAACTGTTGTGAATCGTCAAAATGTCTTCTGCTGCCTAATTAGGGAAATGGGTATTCACCTGTTTAACATGTAAACAGGGGATTGACCTCCATATCTTGAGGTGGGAAGTTGAAGAAAACCGGAAGCAATCCCTGTTTCTGACTAAAGTAAAGCTCCCAGTGGCTTTTGAGGTGAAATGGCTGAGTCACATTGCAAGATCAGAAACTATGATTCCCCACCAGTCTTTTTGGAATTGGAACCATATGAACAATAGGAGAACAGGGTGACGATGTAGACTCAGGTCACTTCTTTAGCTAAGATGTATGGCCTTCTCTTTACCAGAAACAAGTAAGATTGGAAATAAAGTATTTTTGGAATTGACTGTAACTGATTTAGATACCGAAGAGGGATTGATGTGCGAGTTAGGTTGATTGGCCATGCTAAAAATTGCCCCTTAGAGTCCTGAGATGCGTAGGTTAGAGGGATTAGCGGGTAAAATACGTAGGGATATGGGGGTAGGGCCTGGGTTGAATTGTGATCGATGCAGACTCGATGGGCCAAATGGCCTCTTTCTGCACTGTAGGGTTTCTATGATACTTCAATTTATGGATGGAATTTACAAAAAGATGCATTGTTAGAAGCCTACAAGGCATGGTCAATATTTGATCAATTTAAGAAGGTGGACAATCAGTCCATAGAAGAATATGTCATGGATGAGAGGTTACACAGAAGAGTGAAGAAATTTGATCTAGAAATTCTGGAATCTGTACTTGTGTTCAAATTATTAGACTGCACAAAAATATCACATGGTCAGACATTTGGTTTTGACAGGTGTTTAATTTCGTACTGTGTACCCTCTTTTTGAACAAATGACCACTGCTCTAAAAATATTTTTGGGGAAACAATCATTTCTGGCTATTTTGGTGAGATGTTGAAAATTCTTGGTAAGAGAATGGAGGACTCCATGACTACTGACCCTCAAAATCAAGGGGAGGCTTAATCGCAGGGACTTGTATGAGAAGGAATTGCTTGAAGACATCCTAAGGTGGGTTGTACTTTTAATAGATTTATGGATCAAGGCGAAAACAAGATTGGGGTGATAGACAACAGTAAATTAATCCCAGAAATACAAGGGGAAGAATTACTAGGTGTTTCTGTTTTGACTCTAAATATCACTACATAAGGAATTATCCAAAAATCAGCAATCCAGTATTTGAAGCATGGTTCTGATGATGAAAACTATAAAGATGAGAGGCAAGAAAGTATTGTACTAGTGACAAAAAACTTAAGTTGGCTCACGAGTTTCTTGGTTGCCGATTCATTCAATTGTGCTGTACTAGATAGTACCTGTAACTGAACAGCGTGAGGTCAATTGGCTAAGTTGTTATTTGGAAATGCTTGACAAAGCAGATAAAAAGAGTCAAGGAATATGAAATCATGATCTGCTTTCGATTCGTGGACAATAACACATTAGCATTTTTAAAGAGAGTGATCCTCCCATATGAAATGTGGGGGTAGCACAGTGGTTGGCACTGCTGCCTCACAGCGCCAGGGACTTGTGTTCAATTCTAGCCTTGGGTCATTGTCTATGTGGAGTTTGCACATTCTCCCCGTGGCTACGTGGATTTCCTCCAGGTGCTTGAGTTTTCTCCCAGATTCCAAAGATGTGTGGGTTAGGTTGATTGGCCATGCTATATTGACCCTAGTGTCAGGGGGGTTAGCAGGATAAATATGTGGGGTTACGGGAATAGGGGCTGAGCGGTATTGTGGTCGGTACAGACTCGATGGGCCGAATAGCCGCCTCCTGTACTGTTTGGATTCTATGAAATTGGAGGAATGTGTCATTTCATTAGCACTGATGTGGTTCAGAATGACATACTGTTATTGCTAGTAAGTCGTTGATTAAAAAAGCAAAGATGCATTTGGACATGGAGAATGACAAAGCATTTGTCTTTGGCTAAGCGGTGAACTTACAGTTCACTGGATCTGGACATTATTGGATTCTGTTGAGGAAGCCAGGAGTTTCCCATCAAGAAGTTCAGGAAGTATTGTTAACCTCTGGAGATAAGAGTGTGGCTAACCAGAAGAGAGTAATCATAGAAACCCGACAGTACAGAAAGAGGCCATTCGGCCCATCGAGTCTGCACTGACCACAATCCCACCCAGGCCCTACCCTCAAATCCCTACATATTTTACCCACTAATACCTCTAACCTACGCATCTTGGGACACTAAGGGGCAATTTTAGCATGGCCAATCAACCTAACCCGCAAATTGCATAAACAATTTGCCCATCCCTCATCACAAAAGTTAAAGCTACTGTTGATGGGTGCCAGAGTTACAGATAAAGAATATGAATCCTTTGTAGAACAGGTCAGAGCATTATATATGTTTTAAATATCAGAAGACACCACTGCGCCCGGTTGTAGGTGTCCGATTAGGCCTGGAATTTAATGAGGTGGTAGCCATGGACCTGAAGGTGTGGGACAAGAAGCAGAGTATTTATCTATTATATTTTGTAGATATGGCAACCAGGTTCCGCATATCTACAGTATTAAACAACATGGACAATAGTGGATGAATTATGGAGAAGTGGATCGAAACATGCCTTGGATCACCAGCAAAATTCTTAATAGATAATGGAGGTGAATTTTGAATGTAGAGTTTAGTGATATGTGAGAACTTAAATATTATGGTCATGCATACCACTGCAGAAAGTCTGTTCAGCAGTGGCTTGTGTGAAATAAACCATGCCATAATTGATGAAATGTTACACTAAATACTGGCAGATCAACCAGGCTGCAAGTCATAGATGGCACTGGCATAGACAGTACTTGTGAAAAACTCCTGACAGTTGAGTGGGGATACAGTCCATACCAATTCGTATACAGCCAAAATTGTCTTCAGTACTATATGACAATCCTCCAGCGCTAGAAGTAATGACTAGTAGCTCTACTTTTGCCACTCACTTAAATGTGCAATATGCTGGCAGAAAAGCGTTTATCAAAGCTGAAATAATTAGGAGAGCTTTAAAACATCAAAGGCCACCTGGGGAAATTCCTGTTCTGGTGACCTGATTTTTATTATAAGAGAGAATGACTCAGGAAATGGAGAGGTCAAGGAAAAACTATTGGATGTGACAGGAAAATGATAATACAATATGAGAATCAGACTATAAAAGCACATTCTTCACAACTAATAGGGCTGAGTTATGAACTTTCAAACTCTGAGAACATGGACAAAGGGAGTGATGATGAGGCACCTTATTCTTTGCTTACCCACCAGTTCTACAATTTGGAGCCAGAGGGACAGGATTTGAGGGCTCAGGAAATACATGATCATGAAGTACATTGTAAAACTAATCTCATGCAGGGATCAGTTGCCAAAAGTAGGTTCCCAAGTGTACTGGCAAGAAGGTTCAGATGACTGGAGGGAGGCCATGCGAGTTGAACAAGCAGGGAAGTCTACGGGGAAATATAAAAATTGACTAAATGTCCAAGATAAAGAACAAAAGGTGAGGGCCACAGATTAGCAGCAGGGAATACCAGAGAGGAGAATAAGAAAACGTAGCTCAAGTTAGGGTACTGATTTGGGAGCTACGTTTAGGAGGAGGAATAGATCACATACATTTGAAAGGATCTATAATAGACAATCTGATAGAAATAGCCCAGGGATGTCACAACAAGAGAAAAAAGGAAGCGACAGTGTAGCATGGAAATGAAGAACCTTCTCGGACAAAGGACCAGGATAGAAGTCCCTGTGATGGGATGTGTTTGTAACTAATAAATTAGAAGATAGGGCGATAAAAGAGGCTAAACTAAGAATTACAGAGCTGTAAAGAATTCAAAAATTGATGATAGAGGACAACCTGCTTAATTATGCAGATGGATTTGTACAGAAAAGGTCCTATCAGACAGGGCCTATAAGGCCAAGGCTAGATTGGTAACTAGGGGATTTGAGGAATGCATGAGGGATATAGAGATCAGAGTAGACTCACCCACTGCTGGAAAGGTGATTTTGAAGATTCTTTTAGCTATTTAATCACTTGAAACTCTATAGATATCAAAGCAGTTTTCCTTCAGGGTAACCTGCACAAGAAGGAGGTATTCTTAAAAACTCTGGAGGAAGCATCAGGAAAAGAAAGGAAGCTCAGGAAATTAAATAAATATGTATGTGGGTTAAATGATGCTTCTCGAGTGTGGTATTTTTCAGTAAAGGCAGTTAAAATTAGGGTGTTCACAACTGAAGGCGGACCCAATCATGTTCTATTGGCATGCTAAGAGAAAATTTCTGAGCATCTTTACGATGCATGTTGGTTTTTTTTATGGGGAGGCATTAATGACTTGAAAAAAATGTTATTAATCAAAATGGGAGGAATTTAACATTGGCAGTCAAGTTTCTGAGGCCTTCAACTATGTGGGTTTGAAGGTTAATTAGGATGAGTCAGATGTAGTTCTACATCAGCAGTCCTACTTGGACAATGTCAGTTTCATCACAATTAGCCATACAGATCCAGACAGAACAATGAGGCTGCTATCGAAGGTGAAATGGCACAGCTGAGGAGTCTCATCGGACTGCTTGATTGGTTAGGCACACAAGCAAGACCAGATGCAAGTTTTGAGGTGCTGGAACTTAGTCTTGTCATGAAAATTCCCAAGGTGGAGGACATCTTGAGAGTGAATAAAACTTTAAAAAATTAAAAATAGTAAATGATATGCTGAAGTTCCCAGATTTGGGTGATCCCAATAACATGAAGTCAAATCATTTTTAGTGATGGCTCGTATGCAAACTTTGGAGATGGATTTTCCAGTGCAGGGGGATTATTTCTTTGTGGGAGAGACTGGGAAAAATTCCCCCCTGGGGGACAAAGAAAATAAGGAGAGTTTTGAAGAGCACAAGAGCTGCTGAATCTCTTGTTCTCGTTGCTGTTGTTGATATAGCATTCAATTTGTCCAAGGTCGTGGAGAAAATGCTGGATTGAAAAGAAGGGTCTAGAAGAACAATACCAATAGAATGTTACATAGATAACCAATCTTTGTGGAATAAAGTACATTCTACAAAAAGTGTAAAGAAAAGGCTCAGGATAGGCATAGCCAGTTTAAAGCAGATGTTGGAGAGGAAAGAAATCTCTAAACTAAGGTGGGAAGATACTTGTAATCAACCATCCGATTGCTTCACTAAGAGGAATGTCTCTACAGAAAAATTACTGGATGTTCTAGAAGAATGTCTTGCAACATTACAGTGAAGAATCTAAAATTAGTTATTGTTATTTCTGTAATTGTAACTGTGTACCTCTGTCTTAATTTAAGAAAGGAATCCATCAATGTTAGAAATGCAAGCCTCTTTAAGGGTGGCACTGTGGCGCAGTGGTTAGCACTGCTGCCTTGCAGCTCCAGGGACCTGTGTTCAATTCTGGCCTCAGGTGAATGTCTCTGTGGAGTTTGTACATTCTCCCCGTGTCAGCGTTGGTTTCCTCTGGGTGCTCCGATTTCCTCCGACAGTCCAAAGATGCGCAGGTTGGGTGGATTGGCCATGCTACATTGCCCATTAGTGTCCAGTGATGTCTAAACCAGGACTAGCTTCAGAGTGAATTGAGAGCAGGTGATGCTTACAGAAGCTTGTATTTGAGAGCTGCATTTTCTGGATGGGGAGAGGATCCAGAAAGGTAGAGTGAAAACCAGTGTGCGTACTGAACTGAAGCATCGCAGTAAAACGGATCACCGTGGAGCAGCAATAACCAATGTGAATGGAATGCTTAATTATATGGCTAAGCCAGTGTATTATAAATTGTTAGGTGTGATTAATTTTGAAAACCATGACATAATTTTGAACACCATGATGTAAAAGAAACCGTCAAATTATGGCAGTGTCTTAGTGAAGAGCCACAAGGTTGATCTCTTTCTGATTAGCATTTTTCTTCAGGGTTTCCACTGATCTGTTGAATTTCCGTTTGGTGATTGAGGCTCCATTGCGAAAAAAATCAACCTCGCAGTGTGTAATAATAGAAGAGTGATAACATTATGTTGTGTTGGAGCCATAATCGTAGCATTTGGTAAATTAGGATCATATTGATGCATGTGTTTCTATTTCCAATCGTGTTCACATGACTTGGTTAAAATAGCTATGTTGTCATGCTCTGCTTATTTGATGTCTTTCCCATGAGTCATTTAAAAATAAGACTGAAATTACTCATTCTCTCAAAAATATACTTAAAATAGAAAATGTATCCAAGCATTGGATCCAGCATCTCTTTTACATTTGCTTTTGCTAGGGATGGGGGGCAGAGGGTTGCGATCAGTCTGGGTAACGGGGGGTGGGTGGATAAGGGGGACAGTTATGTTGTCGGGTTAAGGCGATGTCTGTAGGGGCTATTGCACCCGTTTTTTGATCCCGGGCCGCTTTATCCGCTTTTTGCGGCCCGGGAGCGATGTGACAGGGGCGCATTTTTCAAAATTTTTTCCACCGTGCATGCGTAGTTCAAAGCTCCAATCCTTGCTGCAGTGTTTCAGGTGCAATAAGCCCCGCCCACAGCGCAATTCATACCTGCGATTTGGCTTCCCTCCTGCCTCCCCCCACCAATTTTGTAGAACTGTAAGTTTTGCTAAGACTGTGCATTGCAGTCTCTCAATCAGGGGGCTGGCCTTTAAAGGCTGAGATGAAGAGGAATTTCTTCACATAGACGGTGGTGAATCTTTGAAATTCCCTACCCCAGAGAGCTGTATCATTGAGCAAGTTAAGGACAGAAATAAATAAATGGACATCAAAGGATATGGGATGGGGATAGCATGGGAAAATGGCATGGAAGTAGATGATCAGCCATGATCTAATTGAATGGCAGAACAGGCTCAATGAACTGAATGGCCTACTCTGGCTCCTATGCTTTGCATTCATTGAAGAATGCCACCTTCAGTCTTATAGGCCCAAAGCACTTTGTACTGCATCTGTTTGACAGGGATAAAATGGATGTCTAAGGGCCTGATTTTACCATTTTGATTCTAAGTGCTGAATCTGGGCGCAATTCAGATCCGACTTGGAAAATTGCTCTCCGGTGCCTCCATACGCACTTAGCCTGGAAAGAAAATTGCGCTGTGGGCAGGGCTTATCGAACCTAAAACACTGCAGCAAGGATCGGAGCTTTGTGGAAAAAAATTTGAAATATGCACCCCTGTCACATCGCTCCCGGGACGCAAAAAGCGGATAAAGTGGCCCGGGAGCAAAAAGCAGGAGCTGTGGCCCCCACAACACAACTGTTCCCCTTATCCACCCATCCCCCCCTGCTACCCAGACCGATTGTGACCCCCTGCCACCTTTGTCCCCCACCGATCGCCCGTAGAGTGGCAGCTGTCCCCACTGTCCCTGCCCCCCCACCAGAGATCCACCTGGCCGCCTCTCCCCCCACGGGTAAGCAGTCTCATGACACCAGGTTAAACCAGAGAACAATCTGGCCTCCCACCTCCCCCCCGCCTGAAAACCATCTAACCCCCCCGCCCCCCCCCCCCCAACCACCACCACCAGAGAGCGATCTGGCCTCCCCCCCACCAAAGAATGATCGGGCCTCCCCCTCAACCAGAGATACATCTGACCCGCCTCCCTCCCCCACCCACCAGAGAGCGATCTTCTGCCTCCCCCCCACCAAAAAATGATCAGGCCTCCCCCACCAGAGAACGATCGGGCCTCCCTCCTTCCCCCTTCACCAGAGAATAATCTGGCCCGCCTCCCTCCCCCCAGCCCCCCACCACCGATGTGCGTCAGAGAGCCGTTGGAAGCTCTGAACTTACCTCTTCAGAAGCTGGAGCGCCCAAAACAGACCTTTGCCAAGCATGTCTGTTTCGTGCCGAATCTGGACGGGCGAACGCGATGGTAAACTGGGAAATGCTGGTAAAGTTGGGCGGGCAGCCCATTAATTCAATTTAAATGCATGCAAATGCATTTAAATTGCCGTTGCGGTCATTTTGGGCGCAGTTCGGATCGCGGCCATTTTCGGGCCTTGGTAAAGTGGACATCTGTGTGGATGTGGGTGCGGATCGCGCTAATCGCCTCACGCCCGACTTTACCAAGTTTTCGGACTCGAAAACAGGCGCGACGCAATGGTAAAATCGGGCCCTAAGTGTCTAATACGGAAGGTGACATGCTCACCTGCAATATGGTGAAGCCCCTCCTGGAAGTGTGCCACCTGTCAAACTGGTAAATATTCCAACAGGGAATATCTAATCCGTGCCTAAACAAGTGTTCAACCTTTTGTCTATGCAAATATGGAATCTGATACCCGTTTGAAGGCAATATTAAATTGTGCAGTCCTGCATGCAGCCTGCGTCAGGCCGTCACCAAAACAGCAAGTCCTTCAAAAATACTTAGCTGAATGTAGAGCTGTGGAGCAGGACTATTTAGTCTTCATGTCTGTATCATGTTTGATATAATTCTGTTGGTCTTTATTTGCTTATTAATGATCACATTTTTGTTCTGTATAAAATGACACAAATTAAGGTAGCTACTCCTGCTAGTAAGGGGGGCTCAATTGTCATATTACGGCAAAAATTATACCAATATTTTTCGGGAAAGAAGATTGCCCATACTTTGTAAATGAAGCTAATAATCTGTAAAATCAGGCAACACAAGAATGATTGAACGTTAATAATATGCTGCCCAATCCAAGACCCGTACAAAAAATATGTCCCACTGCATTTGCAGATCATATTTCAATTAATCTGATATGTGAAATCAGTCTTCCAGTGTTACCATAGCATTATATCCATAACACCTGGAGGGAATTACATGTTCACTAGTCAACCCTTTTTATGTGGCAGTATGCTGGAAATTTGAAGTAAAATCATTACATTTTAGAAACCCTCAACATGTCAGGTAGCATTCAGGGTAAGAGTTGATTGTCTCCCCAAAGAGAACCAGGGCAGGGCAGAGGTGGCTGTGTTTTTTTTTTTAACATAAGTTCATTAAATATCAGATAGCACAACAACTGATAACAGCTGGAGATAACTATGACAAGGACAGATGTAAGATACAATTGATCCTGATGATTGCCCAGACAACAAGCAGATTTGGAGAAGTTCCAGAGGTACTCAGCAGTTAACACAAAGATATTTTACAGCCCAAAAATGTACAGCAGTAATCCTGGTTCAGAAAATTATGCTTAATTTTGCATCTGAACTTCAAGGCCATGTTTTGAACATTGATATTGCATGAGAAAGAACCTCTAAGCTTAAGTGACATATGAAACCTATTCTACTGTCCAGAATAGCTGGAACATGTGCCTTTTATATACCAATCCTTCGTTACCTATGATTTTTAATAGTTTAAATAACAAACTTGACTTCAACTGTCATAATGAAGGCTGGCTCATATTGCAGCTGTTGCAAATGAAAAGTATCTGTAAGGCAAATTTCTCGAATGAAATAGCAGGAATTTCCATTTTAAACCATATTTTAGAATGCCAACAACTACTTGTATTCATGAAGCTCCATTAATATAATAAAACAATTTGGGGCGCTTCACAGGAACGTTATCAATACAACATTTGACACTGGGCCACATAAAAGGATATTAAGGCGGATGACCATAAGCTTGATACCAAATCAGGAAACTTCCTGGCTCACCACACCTGCCTCAGAAAAAAGGCCTCAAATGGGGTGTTCTTTGTTCCAAGGGGTAAATGCAGGATACATTCAGACCCGCTGAATCTAGAAGCAGAACATAGGCAGCCACTGGGACATAGTGTGCCGAGGTGGACTGATGTAGGAGGCTCATTTCAGTTCTCTGGGACTTCATCCCCCAGTTGTGTAATAAGACTTTAGACCCTCACCCCTCAAACCTTCCCTTCCATCTTCCCCCACCCCCACACCCATGGCCCTTTACACCATGCCAAGTCATGACCCCCCACACACCACTTATAACCCCATACCTACTTGTGTGGCCCTTCTAACCACCCCACCTCAGCACTCAGTACTCTAGTGGCCACCGTTGGATATGAATAGATGTTTATAAAAGCAAATTACTGATGCTGGAGCAGTTGCTGCAATCTGAAACAAAAACAGAAAATGTTGGAAAATCTCAGCAGGTCTGACAGCATCTGTGGAGCATTTTCGAGTCTAGATGACTCTTTGTCAGAGCCAGAATAGATGTTTGTTTATTCTAATAGGAGATTAAGCAATTAAGATTTTAAACAAATGAATGGGAGTATTTTGAACTATAAAGTTTGTATAATGAAATCTTTATTAGATTTTTAGAATTTGTTTTCATCTCCACATGGCTTCTGAGGTCCACCCAGAGTGGATGCTGGGTAAGTTGACATGAGTTGACATGGAGGTATAAGGGACCATGGATTGGGATACTTATAGCTTTTGGAAATCAGCCAAGCATTCATGAAGAGCCCTTAGTGAAATGTTACTCTTCCTGACACAGCCTGTTTTTTCTTTTCTTTTTGTATCATATCATAACATATCATCACAGTTATACAGACATCATTCATCCTTCAAAAACCTTTATATCTACTCCATAAAATTGTGACTCCTGTGTTACGCGTTAAGCACATTGCAGTAGCCAGAATGGGGTCTGTCTGAACTTGAACTGAGTTCAAATGGCAGTGATGAGTTCGGGTTTCCCTCATGTGAATCACATCGACCTCCTTTTTCCTACCAGCGAAATTAGGATCTGACGGAAATAGGGTGGAACTTCACGGAGTTTTGGAATCTTCACGGAGTCACCGTGACTCTGCGAAAATCCAGGTTGTGCCCATGCTGGTCTCAGCAAGTGCAGAGTGTTTAGTGAGGAAATTCCAGAGTTAAGGGCCGAGGCAGCTAACAATCTGCATAAATTATATAAAATGAAACACAAATACGCTTCAATATGATAGGAAAATGCAGTTCATGCATTGCATGCAGTCAGGGCTTGATACATGGGACCTAACCATGCCTGAATCTCTAACTCCAGTCACTAAAAAGAAACAAGTTTTGATAAGTAAGGCATATCCATGACTGGCATATTTATAGATTTCAATTAGTTCTTTGGCGAATTTGCTATCCTGCATTCTTATTCAGTTCATCTGACTGATAGGATAGACAAATTGCCATATTTATCTTCAACCATTGCCAAGAATTTATATCCCAGTGACCCCACTGACAAAATATACTCTGCATCTAGCCCATGAGCCTGTTTCTGCTTTCTATTTACTACAGCATATGCCATAATTTTCAGCTATTTTACTGACCCATTTTGAATCTAGTCTTATAACATAGCCTTAACATGTATTAATATTGTACTTTAATTTTGTAGTAATTTACTAATCCTCTGGCACATCCTGGTTTAGAAATAATTACTTAACACTTATGATATTTAGCAACAGAACTGATTTGATGAAATGAGAAGGGATCTGGGAAGTGTGGATTGGCACAGCAAGAAGTTTAACAACACCAGGTTAAAGTCCAACAGGTTTATTTGGTAGCAAAAGCCACAAGTTTTCGGAGCGCTGCTCCTTCGTCAGGTGAGTGGGAATTCTGTTCACAAACAGGGCATATAAAGACACAAACTCAATTTACAGAATAATGGTTGGAATGCGAATACTTACAGCTAATCAAGTCTTTAAAGGTTCAACAATGTGAGTGGGGAGTGGATTGGCACAGGCTGTTCTCTGATAAGGATGTAAATGGAAAGTGGGAGGCCTTCAAAGGAGAAATTTTGAGAGTGCAGAGTTTGTGTGTTCCTGTCAGGATTAAAGGCAAAGTAAATAGGAATAAGGAACCTTGGTTCTCGAGGGAGATTGTAACACTGATTAAGAGGAAGAGAGAGTTGTATGAAATGTACAGGCAGCAAGGAACAGATCAGATGCTCGAGGAGTATAAAAAGTGCAAGAAGCTACTTAAGAGGGAGATCAGGAGGGCTAAAAGAAGACATGAGGTTGCTTTGGCAGACAGAGTGAAGGAAAATCCAAAGAGCTTCTATAGGTATGTTAGGAGCAAAAGGATAGTGAGGGATAAAATTGGTCCTCTTGAAGACCAGAGTGGTAGACTGTGTATGGAACCAAAAGAGATGGGGGAGATACTAAATGGTTTTTTTGCATCCGTATTTACTGAGGAAACGGGCATGGAGTCTACGGAAATAGTGCAAACAGGTAGGGAGGTCATGGAACCTTTACAGATTAAAGGGGAGGAGGTGCTTGCTGTCTTGAGGCACATCAGAGTGGATAAATCCCCAGGACTGGACAGGGTATTCCCACGGACCTTGAGGGAAGCTTGTGTTGAACTTGCAGGGGCCCTGGCATTTAAAATGTCAGTATTCACGGGGGAGGTGCCGGATGATTGGAGGGTGGCTCATGTTGTTCCGTTGTTTAAAAAAGGTTCCAAAAGAAATCCGGGAAATTATAGGCCAGTAAGTTTGACGTCGGTGGTGGGCAAGTTATTGGAAGGTGTGATAAGGGATAGGATTTACAAATATTTGGATAGACAGGGACTTGTTAGGGAGAGTCAACATGGCTTTGTGCGTGGTAGGTAATGTTTGACCAATCTATTAGAGTTTTTCGAGGAGGTTACCAGGAAAGTGGATGAAAGGAAGGTGGTGGATGTTGTCTACCTGGATTTCAGCAAGGCCTTTGACAAGGTCCCTCATGGGAGGTTAGTTAGGAAGGTTCAGTCGCTGGGTGTACATGGGGAGGTAGTAAATTGGATTAGACACTGGCTCAATGGAAGAACACAGTAAGAAGTCTCACAACACCAGGTTAAAGTCCAACAGATTTATTTGGTAGCAAATACCATAAGCTTTCGGAGCACTGCTCCTTCGTCAGATGGAGTGGAAATGTGCTCTCAAACAATGCACGGTAGTATTCTGTAACTTGATTTCTGTGTCTGTGCACTGTTTGAGAGCACATTTCCACTCCATCTGACGAAGGAGCAGTGCTCCGAAAGCTTATGGTATTTGCTACCAAATAAATCTGTTGGACTTTAACCTGGTGTTGTGAGACTTCTTACTGTGTTTACCCCAGTCCAACGCTGGCATCTCCACATCAATGGAAGAAGCCAGAGAGTGGTTGCGGAGGATTGCTTCTCTGAGTGGAGGCCTGTGACTAGTGGTGTGCCACAGGGATCGGTGTTGGGTCCATTGTTGTTTGTCATCTATATCAATGATCTAGATGATAATGTGGTAAATTGGATCAGCAAATTTGCTGATGATACAAAGATTGGAGGTGTAGTGGACAGTGAGGAAGGTTTTCAAAGTTTGCAGAGGGATTTGGACCAACTAGAAAAATGGGCTGAAAAATGGCAAATGGAATTTAACGCAGACAAGTGTGAGATATTGCACTTTGGAAGGACAAACCAAAGTAGAACGTACAGGGTAAATGGTAGGACTCTGAAGAGTGCAGTTGAACAGAGGGATCTGGGAATACAGGTACAGAATTCCCTAAAAGTGACGTCACAGGTGGATAGGGTCGTAAAGAGTGCCTTTGGTACATTGGCCTTTATAAATCGGAGTATCGAGTATAAAAGTTGGAGTGTTATGGTAAGGTTATATAAGGCATTGGTGAGGCCAAATTTAGAGTATTGTGTACAGTTTTAGTCACCTAGTTACAGGAAGGATGTAAATAAGGTTGAAAGAGTGCAGAGAAGGTTCACAAGGATGTTGCTGGGACTTGAGAAGCTGAGTTAGAGAGAGAGATTGAAAAGGTTGGGACTTTATTCCCTGGAGCGTCGAAGAATGAGGGGAGATTTGATAGAGGTGTATAAGATTTTGATGGGTATAGATAGAGTGAATGCAAGCAGGCATGGGTTAAGGGTGAAAGGAGAAAAGTTTAAAGGGAATATTAGGGGGGGCTTCTTCACGCAGAGAGTGGTGGGAGTGTGGAATGAGCTGCTGGATAAAGTGGTAAATGCGGTGTCACTTTTCACATTTAAGAAAAACTTGGACAGGTTCATGGTTGAGAGGGGTGTGGAGGGATATGGTCCAAGTGCAGGTCAGTGGGACTAGGCAAAAAATGGTTCGGCACAGACAAGGGCCAAAAGGACTGTTTCTGAGCTGTAATTTTCTATGTTCCTATGGTTCTAACAGTGTGGAAGTTTATTTTGACAAAAATGGAAATATCTGTATCCATTAGGAAATTATCAAAAACCACCAATGGTAATTTGCACTTGTATATCAACACCCAAAGACATTGTAGCCAACAGTTAATGGATTAAAATTGCATTTTCTTAGACTCACAATGCCTTGGAGTGAGAGAGATGTTGTTTCTAGAATGCTCCATGATTTAGTAAATAGCTCTTTTTGTCCCTCAGGCTACTCCCTTCTCAATGCTTGTTCATCTAGCCATGAAAAGCACAGATGATCGAAACAGACTGAGTGTACGATGTTTACTCCCTCTATTTTTCTCAGGAACCAAACAATAGCACCGTCACAGAGGAGATCTCTTACAAAGATATTTCCAATTTTTTTCAGATCCTAACCCCATCACCACACCTTAATCTAATTAATAAAATACTCCCTTTGTAGCCTCTGACTTGTTATTAGAAATGCTACGTTAGCTGTCACATTGGTATGTAAAAACAACTTGTTAGAAGTGATTTCTTGGGATGATTATAGTTATAAAGTTGTATTCAGCAATTCCTTTTGGCAATCACTTTATGCCACTGCAGTGAGGAAAAGACAGGGCATAAAACAATTTAGGCCATGATGTTTAGTTTTTGTGCATGTAGGATCCTCCGCCATTACAAATGCACTGCACACAAGAAAATGAATGCTTGAGGGGTGGAGTGGGGCCAGGAAAAAGTGTCTCTAAATATTTCTTATCTGCACCTGATACACTCCAAATCATTATTTTCCAAGAGTTCAAAATATTGGAACCCTTATCCTGGTCAGTTTTTTCTTCTGTCTACAATCCATAAGGGTTAGCAAATCTAAGCTTGTAATCAGCTAATTACAACTTCTTTCACTATTTTAACCCGGTAGCAGTGACGGACTTGTACTTTGTGGGGTCCCGCGCTCACCTTCAATTCTGGGCCGCTCTTACATTATGCCCCTCTTCACAATGATGTCATGTCTCACCCAACCTGTCCACCCTCACCCCACAGAAAGCGAAGGCGCAAGCCACAAAAATACATAAGTTGATCACTGCTTTAATGCTTTTTAACTTGAAATCCAAGTTCACCTCTTGTCAGAATGACAGTAAAGATGGTCAATATTGCGATCTACGTGTCTTGAGGTGAGCAAACATGGAACTTGCTGATGAGCAACGAGATGGAACAATCGGCCAATGACATCACTGCAGCACGGGCCAGTTCAGGAAAGAATGAGCCAGTCTAGTGCAGGATCAAATACTCCAATCAACAAGATGCATTTGCCAGCCTCCCATCTATTGACTCTTTCTGCTGCCTCGGCAAAGCAGCCAGCATAATTAAGGACCCCATGCACCCTGGACATTCTCTCTTCCACCTTCTTCCGTCAGGAAAAAGATACAAAAGTCTGAGGTCACGTACCAATCGACTCAAGAACAGCTTCTTCCCTGTTGCCATCAGGAATAAATCTACCTTGCATTAAGTTGATCATTCTCTACACCCTAGCTATGACTGTAACACTACATTCTGCACTCTCTTGTTTCCTTCTCCATGAATGGTATGCTTTGTATAGCACGGAAGAAACTATACTTTTCACTGTATACTAATACATATGACAATAAATCAAATCAAAGTATATTTCAGTCTCATTGAGTTTCAAAAGTTAACTTCTTTACTTCATCTCATAAAATCAAGCTTATTGCTGTAAAATTTTGAATGGAATGTCCAGTGAGTCCAAGTCCATTATCAATGGCTCTGTCTGCAGGGTTCTTGAAGGAACCTTTTGAAGACCAGTCTTGAGAGTGATGGGGGACGGTGATTAGAACTATCTGCACGTGACCAGCAGCCATTATATCAGACCAGCAATGGTCCATTTTGAAGAACAGACTTTTAACAAGAAAATATGGAAGAGGGACAGATTTTTAAGATTTTCTTGCTTCATCCTTTGTTGGCATAGCAATTTAGATAGCTTTTCTTCCATATACTTTTTCTTCCCCGTGTCTGTGTGGGTTTCCTCCAGGTGCTCTGGTTTCCTCCCACAGTCCAAAGATGTGCAGGTTAGGTGAATTGGCCATGCTAAAACTGCCCCCTAGTGTCAGGGGGACTAGCTGGGGTAAATGTATGGGGTTATGGGGCTAGCGCCTGGGTGGGATTGTGGTCGGTGCAGACTTGATGGGCCAAATAGCCTCCTTCTGC
Organism: Mustelus asterias; assembly: GCF_964213995.1. Taxonomy (NCBI): domain Eukaryota; kingdom Metazoa; phylum Chordata; class Chondrichthyes; order Carcharhiniformes; family Triakidae; genus Mustelus; species Mustelus asterias. The sequence goes on along the minus strand of NC_135809.1, from coordinate 38,312,932 downwards.
ACTGTAGGATTCTATGATTCTATGATCTTCACAAAATCATCAATTGTATCATCGTAGGTAAAAACTTGTAAAGATGCACTTTCAATTAACTAACATTGTTGAACTTGTCAAATATTCCTGACCCATCGTACTTCATAAATATTTTTTAACTCTTTTCAATACAGATAAAGAACGTTCACCAGATGCATTTGTTAAAAATATTTTCAGAATACAAATCAGCTGGTGAACTCGAAACATGGAGCTCATCATTATCAATTAAATGAATGAATTATTTCACTTCATCTTCAGAAAGATTTGTTTTTATGTCCTCCTGGTAGAATTCACTTAGGATAGGGTGGCTTTTCTGAATTTGATGCGGCTATGTCTGATAAGGTTTCGTTTATATCAACAAAGTTAATTTTCAAAGCCAAAACGGCACTTGCATGAGTGGACCTTCTGGTGTCCAAAATTCTATTGACTGTCAAATATTTTCTATTTTCCTGCTCCAAGCGTGATTGCAATATATTACACAGATGCATGGAAACTGAAAAAAAGTGTACATGTTTTGAACAAAGTCAAGAAATGTACACCTCAAACAAAGAACAATACAGCACAGGAACAGGCCCTTCGGCCCTCCAAGCCCGTGCCGCTCCCTGGTCCAAACTAGACCATTCTTTTGTATCCCTCCATTCCCACTCCGTTCATATGGCTGTCTAGATAAGTCTTAAACGTTCCCAGTGTGTCCGCCTCCACCACCTTGCCTGGCAGCGCATTCCAGGCCCCCACCATCCTCTGTGTAAAATATGTCCTTCTGATATCTGTGTTAAACCCCCCCCCCTTCACCTTGAACCTATGACCCCTCGTGAACGTCACCACCGACCTGGGGAAAAGCTTCCCACCTCCTGCACAGGATTCAGCTGCAGCACTGCAGATTAAATTCAATGAGTGACTGGAATATGTGTTGAATAATACACGGCTTGCATTGTTCAGTGTTGCTTGCAGACCTGAATATTTTCTTGCCATAATAGCAACATTATCGAAGCTCTGCCCACAACAATTTTTGATGTCCAAACCTAAATTTTCAGTGATTTTCAAAACGGTTGTCTCCAGACAACGGCTTGCTTCCGTGTCCCAACTGGCTGGCTAACCTTCCTTCGTGGCTTTTCTCGCCAATTCACAAAAAAGTTAGTCAAGTAAATACAAGACACCTTCGCCTTGACTGCTGCCTCTTCCCCTCCTGGTCGCTTCAACGTTCACCAGTGTTTTCCCGCTCTTAAGGGGACTTGACCAATCATAGTCTGATGTGCGCTGCATTGCCTGCTGATAGCAAATGCAGAGCTTTCAAGCTCTGAATCGTTCCCACAGACTCCTGCCAGCACGGGGTCCCCCCATTGATCAGGGCCCTGTGCCTATGCACAGTGTGTTGCATTGTATGTCTGCCTCTGCTGGGTGGTGTCTTACATTAAGGCTTTCACTTTGGTTTCTCAATTCCAATCCTCTACCATAAAGAACAGAAGATTAATGCTTGAATTTTCCCTTAATGTTTGGCAGATAAGGCATACAATTCTGTTCAGTTAAGTATCAGGTGATAAGGGACAGTAGAATAGGAACATAGGAATTAGGAGCAGAAGTAGGCAAATCCAGCCCTTCGAGCCTGTTCCACCATTCAATCAGATCATGGCTGATCTCTCCCTGGTTCAAATCCAGCTCTCCACGTGTGTAGTTAGGGTTTAGAATTTTAGAATAAGGATGATGAATGTATTAGAAAATGAATAGTATGTGGTTTTAGTGTGTAGAGTTTTGAGCTTCGAGAAAATTGAAAATTAAGAATGAGTGCCCTAAGAAGTATGGAACAGATTACAGATGCACTGGGTAGCACTCCTTTTAAAATGTGCAGTGGGATTATTAAATCCCTGCTGTAAGACTGTTTCAAAGGGCATTGGAAGAGGTGAGCAGAACGAAAAATTCAGCTGGCCGAGAAGAAGGCCCAGGGCCCGATTTTTAAACGGGCGTGAAATCGTGGTAAAGTTGGGCGTCGGGCCTAACTCGCGGTCCAGACCCGACCCAAGGCCAATCGCGCCTTTACCAACGGTGGATCCGGGCACCGATCCGGCCAGCGGGCCGATTTAAATGCATTTGCATGCATTTAAATTGGCATAATGAAGCCCGTGCCCAACTTACCCAAGGATTCCCACTTTACGAGGCTCCGATCTGATCGGTGCCTGCACATTTACCGTGATGCTGAATTCAAGTCCGATAGGGCTTCAACTCAGCAACTGAACTGCCGAATCGCCCCCGACCACCCTTCGCAGACTGTCCCCTGGTTGGATCACCCTGTGACACAGGCCCTGCCAGCAGCTCCCCCCCCCCCCAGGATCGGGCCCCGAACCTACATTGATCGCAGGTGTCCGTCGAAAGCATCTCGCGATCCTGGATCCTGGCCTTGCTCCGGGGGTCCTGATGGGTAGGATGACGTCTCTTCACTGGGGGGGGGGATGTGACATCTCTTCCCTGAGGGGGGGGGGATGTGACATCTCTTCCCTGAGGGGGGGGTAGGGGGGGGAATGTGACGTCTCTTCCCTGAGGGGGGGGCGTGGGGGGGATGTGACGTCTTCCCTGAGGGGGGGGGGGGGGGGGCGTGGGGGGGGGATGTGACGTCTCTGCCCCTGAGGGAGGGGGGGGGATGTGATGTCTCTTCCCTGAGGGGGGCGGGGGGGATCTGACATCTCTTCCCTGAGGGGGGGTGGGGGGGGGGGGTGGTGTGACGTCCCCGCCCCCCAGGGAAGAGCCGTCACATCCCCCCCTACCCCCCGCCCCTCAGGGAAGAGACGTCACATCCCGGCCCCCCCACCAGGAAAAGTAAAAGGCAGCACAGACAGCAGTGCTGTCAGCGCTGCCTTTGACTTTCGCGCTCGGGCGCACTGAGTGCTGTCGGGCCAGTTTGGTGCTCCGACAGATGCAAATGCGCTAGGCCCCGCCCACTGGACCCACGCCGAAAAGAGGCGTATGGGGGCGCTGGAGCACGGTTGCCAGGCATGGGTCTGATTTACGACCGCACCTGGCACTTAGAGCCAATTTGGTAAAATGCCCCCCCCCCCCCCCCCCCCCCCCAGAGTCAACAGAGGCCAGCAATCATGCACCTGCTCAACCCACTGGCTTCCTCTGCAAAAAACCATGCCAGGATGGGGCTTCTGCACCACATCAGAAGATGCTTAACACAGAATGGATCAACACAGAGTGGACCAGCATAGTGCAAACCATTGTCTTACAATATGGAAGACTGCCACCATCAATAGCTCTGGAAGTGAAAGCTAGAGAGAAATTAGATATCACCGTGATTCCCGCCTAGATGCGGTGACTATTTCTAAAATGCCTCCACATTTTCTTTGTTTTCATTACTCTTTTTCTCTTGACCATACCTGCATTTGAAAATTGTACATAGGGCTGGTCATAAACACTCAAGAAATGAATACTTACAATGAAGATAAATGTTGGTATGAATAAGTATAAAGCCCTTACTATTATGATAATTGTACTATCATAATGATGCATATATACAAACGTGCCCTCTTTTTCACGCCTTCTTGGCTTAATGTGAACCATGCAGTTAGTCACCTCACTTTACAATTGCATCAAAGTATGGTGTCACTCTTTTTTTCTTTCCACAGAAGCTGCCTGATATCCACTCCATTTGACGAAGGAGCAGTGCTCCGAAAGCTTATGGTATTTGCTACCAAATAAACCTGTTGGACTTTAACCTGGTGTTGTGAGACTTCTTACTGTGCTTACCCCAGTCCAACGCCGGCATCTCCACATCAGAAGTAATTGAACACAGCTGAGACAGGACTATGAGCCTATAATTGACCTCAGTGCCCTAAAGTTATTTATCAGTCACAAGTATGGCTTACATTAACACTGCAATGAAGTTACTGTGAAATTCCCCTAGTTGCCACATTCCCGCGCCTGTTCGGGTCAATGCACCTAACCAGCACGTGTGGGAGGAAACCGGAGCACCCAGAGGAAGCCCATGCAGACACAGGGAGAATGTGCAAACTCCACACAGACAGTGACCCAAGTTGGGAATCGAACCCGGGTCCCTGGCGCTGTGAGGCAGCAGTGCTAACCACTGTGCCACCATGCCACCCCTGGGCTAGGACAAAGACTATCAGCTAACATTGTCACTCCTGATCAGTACTGGCACCCTTGCAGTAAAATACATATTTGGATGCCGAGCCAAGACAACATTGAGGTCAGTCATCTTTCTCCCCATAGTTGATGACCTGCCACAATACTCGCTCTAGTCACAAATATAAACACGTAGAATCCTACAGTGCAGAAAGAGGCCATTCGGCCCATCGAGTCTGCACCAACCACAATACCACCCAGGCCCTATCCCCATATCCACCCACCAATCCCTCTAACCTATGCATCCTGGGACACTAAGGGGCAATTTAGAATGGCCAATCAACCTAACCCGCACACCTTTGGACTGTGGGAGGAAACCGGAGCAAACGCATGCAGACACAGGGAGAATGTGCAAACTCCACACAGACAGTGACCCGAGCCGGGATTCGAACCCAGGTCCCTGGAGCTATGGAGCAGCAGTGTTAACCACTGAGCTACCATGCCGCCCAGTAGCACTTTGCAAGTGTGGAGTGTGCTGAGTATTAGAATCTATTGAGTCAGTACTTTCAGAAAACAAAGAAGAAATTTAAATGGAAAAAATCAAATACACATGGAAGATAATTTGGGAATGTTTTTCTTTTTCCTTGATCTAGTTTGAAGTATAGGAGACTTGCTGAACTACTGTTCTTTCAACAGGCAAAGTAGTATATAGTTGTTTTACTGGATTAGTAATCCAAGAGACTAGGCTGATGCTCAGGAGTCCAGTTCCCACCACAGCAACTGATGAGTTTAAATTCAATTAAATAAATCTGGAATAAAAAGTATTATCAGTAATGGTGGTCATGAAACTGCCAAATATTTGTAAAAATCCATTTCGTTCATTAATGTCCTTTAGGGAAGGAAATCTCCTTATCTGGTCTGGCCTACTCCGCCACCGCCTCTTTGAAGTGGGAGAGGTTGCACAAGTCTGAGGTGCCTCCTCTGGGCTGGGATATCTCTCTCTTGTGCGCTGTCTTGTTCTACATAAAGACAGATGGACAGGTTGTGCTTTCAATGGATGGAAGATGTGTTCAGAAGCATGGATACCAGCTGTGTGTGCTGAACCCTCCTCAGTAAGAGCTGAAGAAGCCATTTATGCAAGATCCTGCATGAGATCATAGAAGAAATCATAGAAACCCTACAGTGCAGAAGGAGGCCATTCGGCCCATCGAGTCTGCACCGACCACAATCCCACCCAGGCCCTACCCCCACATATTTACCCGCTAATCCCTCTAACCTACGCATCCCAGGACTCTAAGGGGCAATTTTTAACCTGGCCAATCAACCTAACCCGCACATCTTTGGACTGATGTGATGTGATGTGAAAGTGGTGGTCAAATATTTAGTACTGATGTCCCATATGCTGATAGTGTGTGAGATCTCTGCAGACTGTAACCTTTAGATAGCCTGATAGCCTTATGCGAGTGTGAGTTTGAAGACGCACAGTGACAGAGCAGATTTAATCATTCATTCTCTTCCTCCATTGCATCAGCAGACCTTTTTGTTGCTCATGGGTGCTGACTCCTTTGGCAAACTCCTCCCCAGGCCACTGAGGTCAGGTGGGTGTCTTCCTGCCCTCATTCCTCGGAAGGAGGACCTCTCGCCTTTCCTAGATGGCCTGGAGGAAAATCACCATGAGGCTACAGGCTTGAAATGTTTCCATTTCAAGGAGATTCCCAGACACCAGGTCTGCGGAGAGTAAATGTTATGCAGGCACAGTTTTAATATGGTGCCAGGAACTCCTTGAAGTAATGGCGGGGCAGATGAATCACTGCCTCCCCCCCCCCCCCCCCCCCCCGCCATCACCATCAAGATTTGAAAGCTCCATGCTAATGTATAATTAATGAACTCAAATGAGGAGGATCTGGGTGAAAACCTGCCCTGCCGCCCAGTAGGAAACATGTCAATTTTGCCACCCGCCATTGCAACTAGTCTCCAAAATGGAAAATTTCACCCTGAGGATAATTTTCTTTCTCTTAGCGTCTTGATAGTGTTGAATTCTCTTCCCTAAAAGGTAGTGAAGGCTGGATCTTTAAATTAATTTAAGACTGATTTAGATAGATTTCAGTTGGATAAGGGAGTCAAGGGTTATGGGGCCAGACAAGAAAGTGGAACTGAGATCACAACCAAATCAGCCATGATCGTATTGAGTGGTGGAGCAGACTCAATGGGCCGAATGGCCTACTCCTGTTCCTAAGTTCTACGTTCCTAGCTGTCTTCGAACCACAGCAATTTTACGGCCCATCAGCCTCGCCTCGCAACTCACACTTACTGACCAAGTAAAATTTTGGGCCATATTACATCAACATTATCGGTGTAGTGCAGATAGACTTTTTAAGTTAGCATTGAATTTGTAGTGGTCTCAGGTCACGTTAAACATCTGTTGCAACTGATATTGCACTGGCAATTTTCTGTAATTTATCAAACTGTCAGTTAACAATCAGGCAGCATGCTCTTGCTGAAAGGCTGTCCCTGATTTAAGAATTCAATTGGCCTCAAAACCATGAGTATAATTCAGTGCTGTAATCCCAGAGGTAGCAGGCTTCTTCCTGTTAATCCTTAGACTTTTCCTTGCTTACTTTCATTTGTTTTCCTCCATTTCATATTAATTTGATCACATCTATCTTACTGCCCAGTTGACCCAGCGGTCATTATTTCCTGTATATTATCCAAGCATATCTGTTCAATCTGTTCTTTATTGCTGCTAGTTCTGGCTCGAGCATTCTCATGGTGCTTGATCTCACTCTGTGCTTTTGACATATTTCCAAACAGTAAAAAACAGGTGGTGGATCTTCTATGTGATTTTCTTGCACCTGGGGCTGTTTGATCATCTGGACGATTGCAGGCAAAGTAGGAAGGGAGGAAAATATCCTGTGTACAATTTTGGTCACCCTATTATAGGAACAACATTGATAAACTGAAAAGAGTGCAAAGAAGATTTATGAGGATGTTGCCAGGATTAGTGGGTCTGAGTTATAGGGAGTGGTTGGCCAGACTAGGGCTTTATTCCTTGGAACGTAGGAGAATGAGGGGTGAACTTATTGAGGTGTATAAAATCATGAGGTGCATAGATAGGATGAACACACACTATCTTTTTCCTAGGGTAGGGGAATTGAAAACTAGGCAACATTGATTTAAGGTGAGAGGGGAAAGATTTAAAAGGGACCTGAGGGGCAACTTCTTCACGCAGAGAGTGGTGTGTATATGGAATGAGCTGCCAGAGAAAGTGATTGGGGCAGATTCAATAGCAACATTTAAAAAGCATTAGAATAAGTATATGGATGGGAAAGGATTAGAGGGATATGGGCCAATCGCAGGCAATTTGGGACTAGCTGGGAAGGCAGCATGGACTGGTTGGGCTGAAGGGCCTGTTTCCGTGCTGTACTGTTTTGACTCTATGACCCCAATGGAACCCACTAAAATGTTGATTGTTTAAATAAATGGATGTCAAATTTGTGCCCGTATGGATTCTTATATTCAGTGCGACAGATGACCCAATTGCTCCATGAATGAGGACAGGAAAATCTGCTCCAGGTAAAGGAGGACTCAGTAGTATGGCACAGAATGTAAGACTTGGATCTTTGCCTGGGATTTGTTTCATACTGAGTTCTCAATCTGAGCAAATCACTTCCTCAGAAGGGCGAAGAGAAAGTATAAGTGAGTCAATCTGAGCTTCACTCCTGAGTGGCTGGTTACTGAGCAGTATTGGCAGAGATTCAGCAGCATCTTACTGGGGAGAAAAAAACTGACAATTTCGATTTAATGGAAATGAAAATTAACTACACATTTTCTACTGTCATATGCATCGCTTTTAGTAAACTAGACAAAGATCTGGCAAAAGAACAAGCAAATGCAGTGATAAAAATATGATGCAGTGTGCTCAGTAGAATGTGTAGCAGTAAAAGAACAACTGTTAGCTTATGGAAGCTTGAAAAGACTGCTGGCTGAGTTAACCCATTTGTTCATGCATTGCTGGCTGTAGATTCAACAAAGATTCACTGGACCCAACGAGAATCCTTACTATTGGTACCTCCATTTGATAGTACGTACTGCATGGCCATGGTGAAGTTAGCAATTGAAATTTCCAGTTAGTACTGAATCCAATCCCATCTCCCACAATTCTGAGACTTGAGCACAAAACACCAACTCAGCAGACATCACCATAAATACTGCTTAATTTCTGGATTGCTGATGCTCCCAGTAGGAAACTGAGGTATGCTGTGAATCACTCCAGTTGATTTGCCTGCCTCTGTTGAGACAGTGCTGAACAAATCTGAATGTGTTTTTATGCTTACCTACCAATACAGCACAATATTTCTGATTTTTTAGTACACCTCTTTGTATATTTGTACAATATATCCTGTGTCATTGAATCCCAAAAGCCATCTAATGTAAGTTAATTCCTGTGCAAACTGGTGAGATTGTTTAAATTGAAATACAGAAGCTCAATTACACTCTGCTGTTTGACAACACCAGTTTATTGTGAACAATAAAGTGCACACCAGAATAACAAGGTAACATACAATACTGTTGGGAAGACGTTGGTTAATAAACGTTATTAGCTGATGAGTGCATAATGCTGGAATGTCTGCTCTGAAAGAATGCAATGTGTAGTGGAGCATTCAGGAGTGAATAACATTAACCTTGTGTAGTATTGCAAAATAAGACACACTACCCAAACCAGAATCAAACACCATGCAGTGCCTCCAAAGTCAAGCGGCAAGAGTGTTGGTTTGCCACAATCTGAATGGTTTTGATTTTTCCAATTTTAATACTTGCTATCATAAAATCAATTTACTGAGTGACTAATAGTTTGGGCATATTGCCCCATCCTCCCCCACCCCCACAAGTCGCATTCTAGTTCTTTGCTTTCCAATGTTTATTGTACAAAATAAACAAAGGTTATAGAGGTAGTGGGAAGTGCTGTATTTTGTTTTTTCAGAAAGATAGTTAGCCATTTTAGACAGTGAAGCTTCATGGGAGTTATTGATAGGTTTTGACAGTTCGATAAGAACAAGAGCTGTTTGTAACACAAATTAGGGTTTCACTCTGAAAACAAAGGGAGACACTGCCCCATTTATAGGGAAGATGACAAACTTAAATATTGACCTCTTCTAGAATAAATGGTTTATAAACATTGCATATAAAATAATACTCAGACTATTAAGGTATATGTAGCTACAGTATAAGTCTACACCACTAACATATATTTTTGTTTGTGTGTTGCAAGTTCCACATGCTGTTTATGTAAATGTTAATAAGAACCTTTTAATTTCTGATTTCCATATTGGGAACTTGAGTTGCCATCAAAACACTAGGCTGCAAAGTGGTGGAATACAAGTCTGCAACATAACCCCCTGCCTCACTTTACCTTCTTATACATGGCATCACAGGGTTAAGCGCAAGTCAAAATCAGATACTTTATTCAGAGGAGAATCACCCAGAAGTCAACCAGTTGCACAGCTCCTAACAGCTGAATTAACCACAGTAGGCTTCAACACCATGTCATCCAGGGACACTCGAGTAAAGGAGACAAAAAAAATACTGTATAAGAATAAAATATAGTATTTTAAAAATCTGTATTTGTTGGTAATAGCTCTAACATTGATTGCGATCTTCGGTAAGATGGAAAAAAATGTAGAAAGGTTTGAATGTTTTGTACCTTTTTTCATTTGGACAAAGTGAGACACTGGCCAGGATTTTCCACTCCTGTTGGGCAGGTTCAGTGATGAGAGTGAAAAATATTGTGAGAACTGCAAAGTCACGTTTTATATCGGCGTAAATGTGTGGTGTGATTGACCCCTCCCATCAGTGACAGGATGCATTTCCGGACATTCAATGTCAGAAATATAATAAATTAACATTGAATAATCAAGCTGGAATCACCCCCCACTGTAAAAAAAAACATTCACAGTGGCATGATGACATAATGGTATGAATCACAACTGGATCTCCAAAGGTGTGCATCTGGTGAGCAGACCTCCCAAGGGAGCTCAGGTGAGTGCAATGCTCAGTGGGAAGAGGGTACTGCTCAGGCATCCCAGGCACTGCCAAAGGCACACCCCTGGGGATTCTAAAATGAACTGGTTTGCAGATTGTGTTCTGGGATGGCCTTTAAAAATGGCATCCCAAATCTTGCACTTTTAAGCTGCTGGCAGGGTGGACAAATTGGAAGCTACGATATATTGTGGAGCCAATGACTTGAACCATTTTTTAAAAAAAGTGCTGCATTATATGATGGAGAAAGCTACCACTGCCATCGGCAGTTTCAGTGCCGCTATTCCCTGTCAATACTGGGGAAAATCCTGACCACTGTGCTGCACAGAAATGTAATGGCCAGAATTTTACCGTCCCGCATTCCACGGGAATTGGAGTGGGCAAGGGGTGGACCATGGAAAGGTCCATTGACCTCGGGACTGATTTTCCAGTTTTGGGGAAAGCGAGGCTGGAAAATCCCGCAAAGCATGTTGCTGGCTGGACTTCTTTCGTCTTATGTTTGTTGAAGTCAGAATGGTGGATGTAAAGGTAAATACATATAGATGACTCTTTTTAACAATGGGATAAGGTTATGTCTTTTGGAATACAACGCACTATTGGCAAAATATTTGGCCATTGGTATCCTAAGAAGAGAATTAATGGAGCCAGATTTGGAATTCTAAACAATGTGAATGAACGAAAAAGGATTCAGTTCATTGGAATTACTTATAGTGGCAGTGAACTTGAATAAGTTTATTTGTTGGAGCTCTACTTACGTGAAACTGGCTGCAGTTTAAGGTTATAGAAACAGAACATTTCTATCTGTCAATCTGAACGTTGAACCAAGGGAAAATCTTGACTGTTAACTTGGTGATGAACTGGATAATGTTGTGATGCTGAAACAGCATACAGTATCTCTCAGGCTGCAGCTATTGCAATACCAATTGAAGAAATGGTGTTACACCTGAGCATTGGAAGTTTCTTTTGTTGTAAATAGAAAATTTTACAGGAAACCTTTTTCTGTATTTCTTAATTAAAGCTTAATTGATGCAAATCTCTGTAGTATAGAAATAGTAGTTTCAATTCAAAAATACATCCACATTTGCTTTTGATTATTTCCATTATAGGAAATGCTTCTGTCAGGGCTTTCTGCTCATGTTAAATGAGCATTTCACAACAACATCAGATCATCTATTTCTCAAAAACCCAGGTAGGCTGTTGTAATATTTGGAACCAATAATATGATTAGACTAGGCAACCCAAAACAACCGTCAGAGGAAATAACCTTTCGAATGACCCACTGTTAAAATTTAATTTTTGTTACCTGTTACTGAAACTATGTTATAAAACGCAAATGTATTTCATGTCACAGTACACAAGCCTGGGAGCAGCGAAAAAGAATGAACAGGGTCACGGATTCCCAACACTAGTTAGAAACCTAAAGTGGAACAATCTTTTGGTGGTTTGAGAGGATGTTGGTAGGAAAGGAGAGACCGTTTATTTAACTGTCCTCTCTTCATTTCCGCCAGCTTACGCCTTTAAGTGAGACAAGCCAAAGATTACAGCAGTCACAAAGGGGTCAGAAAAAGAAAGAGACCAGTAACCTCATGGTGTCAATCCATCATGTGAGCATTTTTGTTCAAAACACTAGATTCTGGTGTTCTTTTTCATTCTTTCTCTTCCTCTTCATCATTCTCTTCCTCCTTTACCTCTTCCGGCTCAGTTATGAATGGTATTTGTGTTTCTGATTTCCCAAGAAGCAGTGCTCCTCTTTCCAAGTCAATCACACACTGTTGGTAAGAAATACAAGTTTTTTAAAAAATGTTAAGTGGCCAATATTGTGAAAACAACTGAACTGTTGAGTTGTTATTAGTAATGGCGAGAGGAAATTGCATTATTTGCCAACTTTAACATCGTAAAATACCCTCAGATGCTCCTCAGCTGAAAATGGACAACAAGCATTGGTAGGAGAACCATTCATAAAGGCAAATGAAAGTTTGGTAAAAGATTAATACTGTGGGGGCTTTTGAAGAAAAACGATGAATGGTTTATGGAGGCCATTCAATCAAGATTGGTGAAAGTTGATGCAAGAATTTTAGAATTGGAAAATTGGAGGTCATACTACCTGGGTGAGCATGCAGTGTTGAGGAACAGAAACATGGTAGGAACAAGGATAAATATGAATTTAGTTTTCAGAGGGAGCTAGAAGGTTAGCAAGGATGGCGACAGGAAAGCAGTATTAAGTATGGATAGGTTGCAGATGACAGGGATTTAAACATAGCAATTATGTTGTTGGCTTAGCTCAGTTGGTAGGATTCTTGATTGTGGGTTCAAGTCTCAAAATTATTGAGACAGTGTTGCAATGTTGAAGATGCTTTCTTTGGCATGAAATGCCAAACCATTGCCCTATCTGCCTGTCCAGGTAGACATAAAAGATCCCATGGCATGATGAAAAGTAGTGTTCCCATTGTACTAGCCAATAATGTTCTCTCAAATAACACCAGCAAAAATACATTAACTGGTCATTCATTTCATTCATTGTTCATACTTCTGTGGCCGATGTGTTTTTCTAAATAATAACAACGATGCAGTAATTAATTATGAAATGCTTCGGGATATCCTGACAATATAAAGCACTGTATATAGCATTATATGGAGAATGAGGAAAGGGGCAAAGGTTTAGAGTGGCATTTGAAAAGAAGCTGGGAATGTGCTTTAGAATGTTGACTGGAAAGCACATGCCAGTATTAATTCAGAGAAATGGGAATTAGAGTGCCAGTATTAGTTAGAGTGGAGGGGAAACCAGCAGGAGGTGGGGGGTGGTTAGGCAGTGCCATGAAGTGGGAAATTGGAAGTAAAGTATCAGCTAATTGAGGCAGGACAAGTGTGAACAGCTTTGAATGATGGCAATCAAATCAGTCGCCCATTATACATTTTTCATTATTATAATTTCCATTGACTTCAATATCAGCAAAATCAGTAGAGAAGTATAATAGCAGTTTATTCAATACAAGTCATTTTATACTTGCACTCAGAGTCAAATGACTCTCCGCATTTTCTTAAGCTTTTACCAGTTTTCTAGGTTAGGATGTACGAGGCTGATTCTCCTTTTGAGTTTCAATGGAGCCACACCACAGAAGAGGATTATAGAGTACCGATGGTTTAGGAAATTGGGGTGATCATCTATACTGAATGCGATAGAGAAATTGAGATGGACAAATAAGGACAATATGCTAACATTGCATTCACAAAGGATGGGGGCGATTCTCCCAGCCTGTGGGCCGGGAGACATCAGCGGGGGCTGTTTCACGGGCTTCCCGCTAGGCATCATAGCCTCTGCGAGTCTCCGGCACTAAGATTTTCAGCGTAATCAGCTCCATGCCAGAAATTGGCATGGAGCTGATTTCAATATTGAAATTAACATTTGCATTTGACTAGTGGGCCCGGGACTTTAGTCTCCAGGCCCGTTAGCATTTCCCCCCGCCGCCAGGAGTGGTTCACTCCAGTGGGATTTACTCCTGCTCCCCACTAATGGCCTGACCCCGCTGGAGGGAAGAGAGGCCATTGAGGCCCCTTAGGAAGGTCAGGGGTAAGGTGCGGTACCCCTTGGGCAGTGCACTGCTCAAGGGCCAAACTGGCACTGCCCAAGGGCAGCTTGGCACTGCCCACCAGGCATCAGGCAGTGCCAAGGGGGTGGGGCCTATTGAGGGCATGGTGTATTGGGGGCAATCGGTGGGGGGGGTGGAGGGATCGCTGGCAAAGGGAGGGAAGAGGACGATCGAGGCTGACCATCTGAGTGTGGGGAGGTCGGGACTGTCAGAAGGGGTTCAGGAAGGTGGAGCTGGCCGGGGGGAGCAGGGAGGCCTGTGATTGGGGGGGTGGAGGGATCAGAAGGCCAACAATGGTGGGGTTGTGGAGCTGGTCAGTGATCAGGCTGGACAGCAATCGGGAGGCCGGCAATGGGAAGGCCACTGTACATGCGCTGATATCCGTGCTGACAGATCGTTGCATGCACAGTAGCCCACTCAGCACTATGCTGCCGGCATCTCAGGCAGGAATAGACTCCGCCCACAGATTTCCAGAATGAATCCTGCTAGGCACTCTGTGATGCAGTGTCACAGACTCATTCTGGAAATCATGCTAAAAAAACCAGGATTTACTCCCATTTTCCCACATGTTGGGGACTTAGAATTCCTTTGGGAGAATCCCGGCCAATATCACCAATTTCATCACTTTCATTAATGCTGTGGGCTGAAAACAGAATGAAGAGATTTGAATGTGGTTTGAGATAGCCAGCACCTCAATAATAAAATTCATCCAGCGGATTCTGATGTGCTTCAGGTATCCTATGGGTGTGAGACATTGTCCCAGAAATGGATCATGTTGCGTCCATTTTAAGCCAATAAAATGGGCACATTGAGGTTGAATGTCTACCCCTGTAAGTCTACGCCACACCAACTCTGGGACTGATCACATCAATAGCAGACTGGAGCGATGGAAACAAAGAAGTTAGATAGATGGACAGAAATGGAAAAAGCTTGAAAGTAAGAGAAACTGCTGCAAATAAAATTAGAGACATATTTCTTACTTTGAGAGACAGGAGTGTTTGAAGACCAAGGGAAAATTCACATGTCTCATTATCTACAAAACAAATGCACAACAGTGTTATATTTCCCAAAAGTAGGACAAAACAAATTCAGACCATTTAACACCTGCTTTCCAGGTTATAACTGAACAGTGAAGCATAAAAGCATTGAGGTAAAACATCATTCCACCTTTTAACCAGTAACAATGGTCTTCAAATTCTTCAGCAATTGGCAGGAACATGAGCTTTGGAAGACGACAGGTTTGAAAGGTTTCTCATTACAGGCTGGAATTGTACAGAGCTATATGGGAATTTGGTGCTAATTGGTGATGAAATGAGTTGGTATTGCAATATTCGGGTACATTGAGTGCACATATTCTCCCAAAACCGCAACTACGATGGATAAAATCTGAACATAATCTTCCCCTGAGGCAACCTTGTGTATTATCTAATGACCAGTTACAGTTTGGCAGAGGTGTAGGATTATCTCATCACCTATCTTACCTAGGCACCAGCATACGCCATAAAAAGGCCACAAAGTTGTGAAAAGGGATAAAACTGATAAAAACTCTCAGTTTTGCTATTTGATAAGTAAATTTGAAAATTGTTCATTTCAGAAGGGCTTTCATCAACCTTGGACAAGTAATTTTACAGTATATCTTCTGACTACTTACTTATCAGTCTATTTTACTTACAGTCCATGACACGGTGGCACAGTGGTTAGCACTGCTGCCTCACAGCGCCAGGGACCCGGGTTCGATTCCCATTGTCTGTGCGGAGTCTGCAAGTTCTCCCCGTGTCTCCGTGGATTTCCTCTGGGTGCTCCAGTTTCGTCCCACAGTTGAAAGACGTGCTGGTTAGATGCATTGGCCATGCTAAATTCTCCGTTAGTGTACCCGAACAGGTGCCAGAATGTGGCAACTAGGGGATTCTCACTGTAACTTCATTGTAGTGTTAATATAAGCCTACTTGTGACACTAATAAATAAACTTTAAAACTTTGGCTCTTTTCTATTAACTAAGGAGCCCTTTGTGCATCAATGTTGATGTGCAAGCAATTGTGCTTGAGAATTCTTTCATACTTTTTTCCCTATTTATGGTAAATAATGAGGCTGTGATTTAGTTCTATGGGCATCTGCAGCTTTTTAAATATCGGGTTGCAATCTTTTATTTCTAAGCATAGAAATGTCATACTCCAGCCAATTAACATTATATTTGTGACAAGTGGCGTTCCTCAGGGATCAGTACTGGGACTTTCGCTGCTTGGAATATATATAAATGATTTGGAGGAAAATGTAACTGGATTGATTATCAAGTTTGCGGATGACACAAAGGTTGGGTGGATTTGCGGTTAGCGATGGGGACCATCAGAGGATACAGCAGGATATAGATCAGTTGGGCGGAGAGGTGGCAGATGGAGTTTAGTTAGGCTGCACTTGGAATAGAGTGTTCAATTCTGGTCGCCATACTACCAGAAGGATGTGGAAGCTTTGGAGAGGGTGCAGAAAAGATTTACCAGGATGTTGCCTGGTATGGAGGGCATCAGTTATGAAGAGAGGTTGGAGAAACTTGGTTTGTTCTTACTGGAACGACGGAGGTTGAGGGCGACCTGATAGAAGTCTACAAGATTATGGGAGGCATGGACAGAGTGGGTAGTCAGAAGCTTTTTCCCAGGGTGCAATTACTAGGCGGCACAGGTTTAAGGTGCAAGGGGCAAGCTTTAAAGGAGATGTATGAGGCAGATTATTTACACAGAGGGTGGTGGGTGCCTGGAACTCGTTGCTGGGGGAGGTAGTGTAAGCGGATACAGTAGTGACTTTTAAGGGGTGTCTGGACAAATACGTGAATAGGATGGGAATAGAGGGATATGGTCCCCGTAAGGGTAGGGGGTTTTAGTTAAGTCGGGCAGCATGATTGGTGCTGTTCCTGTGCTGTAATTTTCTTTATTCTTTGTTCTTTGATATTGTTTGCTCAAGTAGGCTTCTTAAAAAATATTTCCATTGCAGGTATTTTGTTCATTTTCAATTAACAGTTTTGCTTCATGCATTATTTTTATTTTTGGCCAGTTCTCCATGTTTACATTTTTGTTGTTTTTGCCATCAAAAGCTAGATGATGCTAGCACAACCCATTTCTGTCAGCCCTGCTGAATTGCATAGCAACAGTGTCATTTCCTTAAAGTATCAAACTGAGAAATTAATTAAACCAATTTTGACCTGACAAGAGACCATTTACTAAGAGTCAGTTGTCCCTTTTGAATATAAACTTCATTTCATATCATCAGACCTGGAGGTATTTACATTACACTCACCCACTCTCATCAAGATAGAGAATTTCATTTCAAAAAAGGCTTTAGGCCTGACTTAAATTAATCTATAAATATATACTGTAGCTTGGAACTAGTTTGGATCTTATTCTTTAACAACTGCAAAGATAAATATTATTGGAGGATGCTAAAATTACAGAAAGATGCTGCAACCAACACTTTCACATTTATTTCTCAAATTCTCATTTGAATTTATCTACACATCACCAACTTTCCTAAATCCTTTGGGATTAAGATGATCCCTAAACTTGAGTTACATTTGTGTGAATGTGAGGTGAGTTGTATCTGCCAATGCGTTGCAGAGCTATTTCCACTGCTTTGGTCATGCATTTGCACATCCATTGGAGAGTCCACTGGCAAAATTAGAGTGCAGCCTTTAAAACGCCAGTTCTGACTGACATTTGCAAAAGCAACCTGGATGAGTAGCAGTTAAGTCTGGGCTCAGGGAAAATCTGAGTCTGTATGTTGCAACAGATATCATCTGCACAGATAAACCTCTGGGAGTAGGATAGGTGTAGGTAACTGATGTACAGGTTGAACAACATTGTGGCTAAGGCAGACCCCTGGGGTAACTGATTTGTCTATTTCCCCAGGCACTAGTCTTGTCATCCAAATGCACTTGATAATTTGATGAACAGGCCAATGTGCTGGACTGTATTGTACGCTGCAGGAAGGTCAACGAAAATGGCCCCAGTTTTCAGATTTCTTATAAAGTAATTTTCAATTAATAGTGGTTAATGCAAGGACCTTATCACATGTGCTTCTTCCTTGCTGAAAATCTGCTTGGTCCACACTCAGGATGTTTCCCACTTCTGGCTTGATCTGTTGTAGATTAGACATTCTACTACCATGAAGCATACAGATACTAGGGATAATTGCTAGTTTTGTGATGGTAATTTTAGGTCCTTGCCTGTTTTTTGGAGGCCAATGACATCAGGATGTTGCCAGTCTTCCCTTGCAAATGACCCCTGTAAAGAATTGAGCCAACCAGGAGTGGGCCAAGGTGTTTTAGGAACTCGGGGAGAATGTTGTCATAGCCAGTAATAATGCTTAATTTAATGGCTTGTAGTACTTGTCAACTCCAGGACTGTGAAGGGTTCAGACCTGGAATTGTACTGCCAATGGAAGGATTTCCCTTTGCTCCAAATTTGTTTCTTTACTCGTTATTCCAGCAATGTTGAAGCCACCAATGGCAATGGTGGCTTTCTCTGCCATATAGTGCAGCATTAGAAGGATTGGGTACAACGACATATCACTGGCAGGGCAGCCTCTGGTTTGCCTGCCCCACCAGCAACTTAGAAACACAAGGATTGGAGCTCCATTTTTAAAGGTCCCTGGCACGCCACCATGGATGCATTTTTCGACTGGGGGGATAATTCATAATCTTATGTTAGTTTGTTATAATGATGCTCAACATTGGGAAACATGCCCCATCATTGATGGGGGAAGGGACAATCACATTATACGTTTATGTTGACATAAAATGTGATTTTGGAATTCTCGTGATATTTTCCGCTCCTGTTGCCAAACCTGGCCGATGCGACGGGAGCAGAAAATTCTGCCCAGAGCTAGATGAGAAAGGTAGTAAATGGGGAGGCTCAAAGGAGGAAAGCAATTAGAGAGTGGTGAGGAGTTTTAGGCATGAAATTCCAGAGCTTAGGGCCCAAGCAGCTGCAAGCACAACCACCAATAGTAGAGCAATTAAAATCAGAGGTGCTCATGAGGCTAGGATTAGAGGAGTGGAGATATGTTTGGAGAACTGTGGGGCTGGTGGGGATCATAGAAATAGGGAGGGGTGAGATCATGGAGGAGCTGACAAGAATGAGGATTTTAAAATCAAGATGTTGCTTGACCAGGGGGATGTCCATGAGTGCAAGCACAGGCTGATGGGTAAAAGGAGATTTGGTGCGAGTTAGACCATGGGCAACAGAATTTTGAGTGGTCTTAAGTTTATACGAGACAGAATGAGGGTGACTGGCCAGGAATGCATTCGAATGGTCAAATCCAGAGATCTAGAGTTATACTCCGGAATCCCTTAACAGCTAACCTGAATTTTCATTACTTAAGGCAATAATTTGCTCCAACATAATTCAACTGGAAAATATAGTCACTTGTTACCAGAACAGGCCACAAGCTTCTTCCCTCAACTGGAGTAAATAGGATTATTTCAAATTTTAAAATCTTCCACAGTTCATTGAAAAGATAGAGTGAGATTCTTACCTACTACCAGAGCTGAACACTCTACTTTTTCTTTCCCCAACATGATTTCTAATTTCTCCACCCGTTCCGTTGTGTTTGAATTACGTGTGAATCTGTTATCTCCACAGTCTTCACTTTCTGCTGTCGGCAATTCCTTTAAACTGAAGAAATTGGTCATAGGTCAAAATACATTCGTTTATGAATCGCAAGAAATGATATCAAAAGAAATAACTACAGGATATGTTCCATCATATCTTCTTGTAGCCACATTCACTATACAGCCAATTTACATTTTACAGTGACAACGATGCCCTATTAATGGGCTGTTAACATTTGAACATCAGTCTCTAAACTGCACTAATGTATTTGAAATGCTGGGCCTCTTCTTCAGATTTTAAATCCTAAAAAAATGCGTAAATGTGGAATCATTAAATGTAAACAAATTTACTGCTGGTTGGACTTGTGAAAGACATGTTTTCAAAGAATTAATACAGCAAGTTCATACCAGCCAGATCATTTTTATAGCAAAGTCACAACAGAACGAAAAGGACCATTTTTGCAGCATCGTTTCAGCTGCAAAATGGGAATAGGCCAAATTCATATATTGCCAATTTCAATGAAGCTGCAACACATCCCAGTGATGTCGGGAACAAAAGATTTCCTAACTTTACTGCAATTAAATGATACAGGCCTAAGAGCCAAACTTGTCAGTTGTTGCACGTCTCCAGAAACTAACCTCAGTGTCTCCAAATAGATATGATGTTCCTTGAGAATCCTTCTTTTCAGGCAGGTTCTATGTCCACACTTCCAAAGCCATGGGCAGCCTGCTATTCAGCCTCAACACATTAACAACCACTTTTCACTCCGCTGGCTCTTTCAAGCCCTGTGATTCAGGCCTCCCACATCTTTGAAAACATTATTTAGTTCTTCACTAATCGGGCACTATACCCTTGTTTCACATGAGAAAAGTGAGTTGCCTTGCCATGTGATCCATTACCTGATTCTCATAGGGTAGTCGGCACCATTTCCTCTGGCAAGAAGATGCAGCAAGTTGGGTGAAGGTTAGCATTTGAGGAATGTATGACAAATGGCATGGATATGCCGAATAAAAGATGTGGTGGCATCACCATATGAAATTGGAAGAATGGGTTGCGCATTTAAATAAATTAATTTGGGGAAATGAGTAATTATACTAATTTAGCTAGTGCCTCTGCCATTGCCACTGCACCCCCGTCCCCCACCGCCCACTTTAGCCAGAGTGCATTGGGAGGGATTGTAGTATAGCTGTTACTTTCAGATACCCGGAATGCCCTAGGTCAAAAAGAGTGAGTAGTGGGCGTGGTACATTGCTTGTCATGGTTAGGTCATTGAACCTTTTGCAGCATTGGTCTGCAATCCTGTGGTAAAGCAAACCTTTTTGGCAGCTTTACTGAAAAGGATGGTGAGATTCTGGGCCTAATTTTAACTCTTAAATGGATGGGTTTTGAATAAGTTTAAATCTTTGGGTGGACTTTAACTTTAGGTACTGCAGTTCCTATAGTCTTGATTCACATTTGATCCTTACAGGGGCATGTCTGAATGGCTGCAGGCTACAAGAATCAATGGCCGTATCTACTGCGGAGACAGCACGGGCCCTACAAGTCTCCATGGCCCCCGTGCATTGGCTGTGGCATTCAAAGCACTATGCTTGCATGGGCCAGTTGCAAGGGCCAGTTACAGGCTGAAAGATTCAGAAACTTTTAAGGGTTATGAGTAAAGGTAACTTATTTAAAAAAATTAGCACAAAATATACAAAAGCATGGCAAAAGCTTATATAAGTCTATAAAAGTGAAGAGAGTAGCTAAAGAGAATGTTGCACCCTTGGAGGATGAAACTGGAGTGTTAATAGTGGGAAACATAGAAACGGTAAATAAATAAAATCAGTATATTGCCTCAGTTTTCATGGTGGAGGACATTAATACCGTCCCAATAATAACAGGTAATGCAGAGGTAATGGAAAGGAAGGAACTTGGAACAATCATCATCAATAGACAAAAAGTGCTGAGCAACTATTGGGATTGAAGGCAGACAAGTCCCCAGGGCCTGATGGCCAACATCATAGGGTCTTAAAGGCAGTGGCAGTGGAGATAGCGGATCAATTGGTTATAATATTCCAAAATTTCCTGAATGCGGGAAAAGTTCCAGTGGATCAGAAAAACTCTAATATAATACACTTTTTCAAAAAAGGAAGGGAGGCAGAAAGTAGAAAACTATGGACCAAGTTAGTTTAACATCTGTCATTGAGTCATAGTCATAGAGTCATAGAGGTTCACAGCATGGAAACAGGCCCTTCAGCCCAACTTGTCCATGCCGCCCTTTTTTTAAACCCCTAAACTAATCCCAGTTGCCCGCATTTGGCCCATATACCACTATACCCATCGTACCCATATAACTATCTAAATGCTTTTTAAAAGATAAAATTGTATCCGCCTCTACTACTACCTCTGGCACCCTCGGTGTGAAAAAACTGCCCCTCTGGACACTTTTGTATCTCTCCCCTCTCACCTTAAACCTACGCCCTCTAGTTTTAGACTCCCCTACCTTTGGGAAAAGATATTGACTATCTGCCTTGTCTATGCCCCTCATTATTTTATAGACCTCTATAAGGTGACCCCTCAGCCTCCTATGCTCCAGAGAAAAAAGTCCCAGCCTATTCAGCCTCTCCTTACACCTCAATCCATCAAGTCCCAGTAGTATCCTAGTAAATCTTTTCTGCACTCTTTCTAGTTTAATAATATCCTTTCTATAATAGGGTGACCAGAATTGCACACAGTATTCCAAGTGTGGCCTTACCAATGTCTTGTACAACTTCAACAAGACGTCCCAACTCCTGTATTCAATGTTCTGACCGATGAAACCAAGCATGCCAATTGCCTTCTTCACCACTCTGTCCACCTGTGAATCCACTTTCAAGGAGCTATGAACATGTACCCCGAGATCTCTTTGTTCTGTAACTCTCCCCAACGCCCTACCATTAACTGAGTAAGTCCTCCCCCAAGTCCTGTCATTGGGAAATTGTTAGAATCCATTATTAAGGAAGTAATAACAGGACATTTGGAAAGACAAAACGCAATCCGTCCTAGAGTCAGCATAATTTTATGAAGGATAATCATGTTTGACTAATTTGCTAGAGTTCTTTGAAGGTATGTCAAACAAAGTGGATAATGGGGATCCTGTAGATGTAGTATATCTGGATTTCCAGAAGGCCTTTGCTAAGGTGCTGCACAAAAGATTAATACACAAGGTAGGATCGCGTGGGGTTAGGGATAATTTATTAGCTTGGATAGAGGACCAGCTAACCAACAGAAAGCAGAGAGTTGGAATAAATGGGTCTTTTTCTGGTTGGTGAGATGTAACTAGTGGGGTGCACAGGGTTCGGTCTTCAGGCCCCAACTATTTATAATCTATATTAATGACTTGGATGCAGGGATAGAAGGTACTATAGCCAAATTTGCAGATGATACTAAAATAGGTGGAATAGTAAGTTGTGATAAAGAAATAAGCAATTTACAAATAGATATGGATAGGTTAGGTGTGTGAGCCAAAATTTGGCTGCTGGAGTTTAATGTGAATAAGTGTGAGGTTATCCATTTTGGTCAGAAAAATAGAAAGGCAACTGATTATCTAAATGGAGAGAAACTTTAGAGAGCTTGGGTGCAGAGGGACCTGGGTGTCCTCTTGCATGAATCGCAGAAAACTAGCATGCAGGTAATGAGGAAGGCAAATGGAATTTTGGCATTTGTTCCTAAAGGAATAAAGTACAAAAATATATAAAAATAGGGAAGTGTTGCTGCAACAATATAAGACCGCACTTGGAGAATTGTGCAGTTTTGGTCCCCTTACTTGAGGAAAGGATGGGAGGGAAGGAAGGACATAGGAGGGCTGAATTGTCTACCCCTGCTCATAGCTCTTATGTTCTTATGTTCACTAGATTGATTCCAGAGGTGAGGGGTTTCTTATATCAAGAGAGGTTGGGCAGTTTAGGCCTATACTCTTTGGAGGTCAGAAGAATGAGGGGAGATCTAATTGAAGTATAAAAGATGCTGAAGGGGATTGACAGAGTAGACCTAGAGAGGATATTTCCTTTTGTAGGACAATCTAGAATGAGAGGTGATAGTTTTAGGATAAGGGGTATCAGATTTAAAACAGAGATGAGGAGAAATTACTTCTTCCAAAGGGTTATGAATCTGTGGAATTCACTTCCTCAGAGTGTGGTGGATGCCGGGACATTGAGTAAGTTTAAGGAGGAGATAGACAGATTTTGAATTAGTAATTGGTTGAAGGGTTATGGAGAACAAACAGGAAAGTGGAGTTGAGACCAAGACAAAATCGGCCATGACGAAGCAAGCTCGAGGGCTGAGTTGTCTACCCCTAGCTCTTATGTTCTTATGTTTGCAGTAAGGGCATAAGTGCAAGGACTGGATATTTATAGTTGATGTCAAGGACAGCCAACACAAGGTTGACTGTGGCTCCTTGAAGTTGGGTCTTTTGGCCCAAATTAAGACACTTGTGAATGTGCAGTAACATCTGAAGGGAAAGATCAGCCACCTGTCATCCACCAGGATGATATCATCCTGCAAGAGGTGGCCTTGGTATGTGATGTGTAGACTCAGGGAAAGTCAAGGACTGGAGAATGCATTGCTGTCTTGTATATGGAGGAAGACAATTCAACGGGGACGTCCACTGATTGCTGAGTTGTTTCTGTTCACAGAAACGAGGAGCAGTAGAGAATGCGGGCCACAGGCACTGATTTGAATGAGAAGAAGAAGGACCATTGCTAATTGGCACAGTTCAGGATAGGCTGTTCCCCTGAGGAACATGAGCCAGCTGGGCTCGAGGAAGACCCAGATGCTGGTGAGGAGGAGCCAAATCCACAAAGATGTTTGACGCAATCATGGGTCAGATGAGCAGAATATAATGCCACAGGCACCTTCGCTTGTCTAGGGATATGGTAGCTATTATTTGCCAAATTCTCCATGAGGAACGTACTTCACAGACTTGGAGGGCATCCAATGCCAGTTCCACTGAACTTTTTTGCTTGCAGATCCACTGGGGCCCTTTGTGGAATCTCACAATCGACAACCCACAAATGCATAAGGGAGGTGACCAATGCCCTTTTTGATAGTTCACCATTACGTGCAGTTACACATGGATGAAGCAAGCCAGGCTGCCAGAGCTGTGAGATTTGCTGCAACTTCAGGCTTTCTGTAAGTATCCGCACAATCGGCTGCACACGTGACCTTGCGAGCTCCCTGGTGGCAGCCTGTGAAACTCATTAATAGAAAAGGATTTCACTTTCTGATTTGTGATCACAAAGCAGATCGTGCATATTTATGCCAGGTACCCAGGGAGCTCAGACAACTCATACATTTTGAGTCTCTCCCAAGTGCCAGAGATATTTGAGGGAGCTCAGCGCTTGGGAGAGTTGGCTCCTCGGTGATTAGTGGGACCCCTTAAGACATGGCTACTAACCCCCATTCGTTATCCTGAGGAGAGATACCATGCTGCACATTCAACTACAAGGTTCTTCATACAGCCGACAATTGGCCTCATAGCCATGCATTTCAGATGTTTGGACTGATCAGACAGAGCTTTCCAGTACTCACCACAAAGGGTGTCCTGCATCACTGATGTTTGTTGTGTGCTCCACAACCTAATGCTGCAAAAAGTGGATATCGTGCCACAGAGAGACATGGAGGAGTTACACATCTCTTCGGATGAGGAGGACATTGAGGGGGATGAATCTGAAGAGGGTGAGGATTCAGATAAGCCACGAGGCCAATGCATGGGCACGGTGCGGCAGACGGACCTATGATAACCTCATAACTACAAGATTCTAGGAGAAATACGATGAAGACAAGTTGTTAACAAGTGCAGTTCTCTTCACACTTTGGTGCAGGGGAGACAACAACACATTCATTGTTATCTTCAACATATCACAATAGGTCATCAATCTCAAAACAGAGAAAGCATAAGTCACCTTCAACCCTAACAATGGGATCATCCTTGATATATGCAGTAGCCTAGGGACCATGTGGCTGCTGTGGATTGGGATAAGCATTCCACGAGCACACAACCTTAAACAACTACACATGGTGCAGTCTTTTCAACCAAGGCGCCAACAGATCAGTGGCCATAGCAATCTTCAAGTGGCTGAAACGCTACATAGATGCACTCATACCAGTGTGACAGAAGCTTAGCAAGGCAGCTCTAGGAGGAAAAACATTTGTCAATGGTTAGCACTTGACCATCTCAAGATAAAGCTCCATCTGGACATCACCACCTCTCCAAATGCCAGCTCTCATACATGATTAATACAAAGCCGCATCTTGATACCAAGCCCTAAGACGCCATTGGACATCAGGACGTAATGATTTGTTACATGTCAGCATGGATGCGAAGCTGTGAGTTACGTTAGCATTGTCCTCATTGAGAGTGGTTCAGCGAGATCATCATGTCGCTATTGACAAATACTCAGCACCCTGCATTCATTGGCAGCCTGCAAAGTTTACATCCTGCATTGCCTTGGCATCTAGGAGAGGCATGGCCTAGTCACTTTTGACACAGCAGTCAACGATAACTTCTCCTCTTCATAGATACTGATGAGCACTCAGCAGATGTATATATAGCATTATAATCCTTGACATTGCCCATTTCGCAAAGGCCTTCCTATGAACCCTAAGACAATGAGTGCTCAATCATGCAATGAATTCCGTATCACTTGACGCTTTGTGACTTCACAGAGGAATTCTGTAAAGCAATAATAGGCTGCTGTTAAGGAACAAAGTAAGATCCACACAGATAAGTAGACAGCACCATCAGGATGAGCATACGTCTCTGACATCACACACACTCATTCCCATCCAGCAGACATTTCAAATGTCACAGAATGAAACCAGCTTCCATCGCTCAGCGTCATACCCTTGAATGAACGTGGGACCTTGCATCGAATTATCAATAACTGAGGCTTGGAGAGAGATAAATGAAATGTGAAATATATTTACAATGACGAAGGTTATATATAGTGAACAAATAGCAGTGCCACCACTGTGCATTCCAAACTTCTCTAATTCTCCTTGTTTTCTAATTTTCCTAACTCTACCACTACGTGTAGGTGTAGCCCGAAATCCACAGCAGAGTTGGAGGCAGTCTGCTGACCACTATGCCTTGTTGGCTGAGATGACTTTAGCAGGCACCCTTTGGAGGCCAGAGGCCGGGATGGTCCCGGCTTGCTAAGAGTCTCTTGCTCCAGGGCAGGTGTACCCACCTCTGCCTGACCTGGAGTTGATCAAGTCATGGGCAGAGGTGATTTGGAATGGCAGGACACCCTTGGTGAGTCCTGGGTGGATGCCCTTGGGTGTTTGGCTGGCATTCCTCCTTCCAATAGGTGCTTGAGGACCCTCCATGACTCCTTGTCACCCACCCCTTCTCACCTAGCCATTGCTGGAATGCACCCATGACTAGAGTGATGAAAAGCGAGATTGAACTCTCCTAACAAAGAGCAAATCCGGCAGGAACTGCATGTTCTGGGTGTCCAAAGTGGCTGCACCCATCCCATTGGAGACTTTGATGCGCTTGTATCTCAGAGCTACAACATGAGACAGAACATGGACGGACTCCTCAGCCTCCATTTGAATCTGCTGAATGCCTCTGGCAATTCTGTCTAATATTCCCCTGCTTGTCTCTGCATCTCCAATATTTCTCTTCAGGCCAATTCCAGAGGCTCATCCACAAACCTGGACTCTGTAAGGGCTTGGACTCCAGCCGTCCCTGAATGTCAGTGACCTCAGCTGTTAGTTCCTCAGCATTGACACCTGCCTGTGAAGTGATCATTGAATTATGAACTCGAGCCTCCTCTTAAAACTAGAACCCACCAAGGTGTATATGTCTGTGATGCTGTAGGGTGCAGCTGAACGCAGTGAAGAATCTTTATCTTTTGGTTCCTCAGTATCCTCATTGGAGGTAGTCTGGCGGCTGGGGCTGAGGCTCTTGATGGAGCTTTTCTGCCACCTTTCCTTGCTGGTGGCTGGTATAGAGAAAATAGGTAATTAGTGATTGTCTAGGCAGGCTCCTACATTATGGATCACTCACAGTCATGTCCATGTGTGGCCAATGTCTACTGTATGGATCCTCATAGGCTTGTTAGGGGTTAAGGGAGTTCAATCTCATCTTTGTGAAGAATCATAGAATAATAGAATCCTACAGTGCAGAAGGAGGCTATTCGGCCCATCGAGTCTGCACCGACCACAATCCCACCCAGGCCCTATCCCCATATATTTACCTTAGCTAGTCCCCCTGACACTAAGGGGCTCTTTCATGCAGGAATGATTTGTCAGCCAGCTCTGCAGCCTGCTGTTTATGGGATGAGAGTGCCCTCAGCTCTCGGGTATCCCCTCTGGATTTGGCTCCCGCTGATTATAGGCAACCTTGTCCTGCATAAAGGCAGATGGATTGACTATGCAGTAGGAATCAAAGAACAATTCAGAAAGATGCATGCTTGCTGTGTGCTGAACCTTCCTGATTAAGGGATGAAAATGCCATTTGTGCAGGATCACATGTGAGATGGCAGACATTTACTGCTCATGTTCTACCTGTTGATAGTGTGACATTTCTGTGGAATCTAACCTTTAGGCTGCCTAATGCCCTTATGAGAGCATGAGCTTGCAGTGCGGAGAAGGTTCACTACATCGGCAAAGTGCATCAGATCATTAATTTGCTTGTCACTGGTGTTGACCTGCCTGGTGACCTCCTCCCAAGTCTGTGTGCTCAGGTGGATGGACCTCCTGCTTCATCCTTTGGAAGGAGGACCTCTGATCTTTCCTGGGCAATCTGGAGGAGAATCACCAAGGAAGCCTCACTGATGCATGAGTAGAGGGTTTGTTATGTTTGGTTGGTGTTGGAATATATATCTTCACACACCTGGCCTTCAGTGAGTGAACGCACTAGCACCTTGACCCCAGGAGTTAGCGATAGGGCAGAGGAATCACTGCCCGGACGGCCATGAGATTTGACAAACTCCTCACTGATGCATAATTAATGAGCTGAAAAGTGGAAAATCAGGCAAAAATATGCAATAGAAGGCAGGAAAGTCAGTATGATTCCCATGGGCGTATTGACCATAAATACCATTTTGTCAGCATCATGAACAACCCAAAACAATTGCAGCATTACCCCCTGTGCATCACATCCTGCTGCCTTTCTTGCCTGTTTCTGGTTCATCCGTCTATCAACATTCTTGTAAAGTGACAGTCAGGAGACAAACTGACTGACAAATTGGCTGACAGTCCACTCACTGAACCAAGCATGTTCCTCCTGACCAGCTGCTGCCACATTTTTCAGCCAGCACTGGCTTATTAACAATTGTACTCTAATTTCAAAGCATCCCAGCACATCACACATCACCCCCATTTTACATGAAATGTACGTCAATGACGACTTCAATGGACGTGGCAATGAGCTGATATGGGAAATTCTATTGCAAACAACTCTCTAGATTGTTGGCAAGCGCAACTGATTTCTATTGATGCAAATCTAACACAACTGACCACATGAAATTTGAAACCCCATGTGTTATATACATCAATGATCTGAATCCTTACATCAATTATTATAAGTTCTGTCTGCTAGTGAAAGCTATGATTCAATTGGTGACTATCTTACTCAGAAGGACCTTACTGGATGACAGTTGCCTAAAAGAAACTGAACATCTGCATGTTGGCCATTAGCCTAGGGCAGGGCTTCCCTTCTCTGCAGTTTCCTGTTTTGTTTATCTCAAATCAGTTTTGTTGTATTGTCGTCTTTTAGTCAAACTGGTATTCCGCTACCTCATCTCACCCAAGAGTAAAGCCATTTGCCTAACCTGGCAATGACTATGCTGCATTTAAATTAATACTTGCAGAAATAATATCTATAAAACAATCACTGGAATGTTCAGTAAGAAGTCTCAACACCAGGTTAAAGTCCAACAGGTTTATTTGGAATCACGAGCTTTCGGAGCGCTGCTCCTTCATCAGGTGAGTGTGCCCACCCGAGTCCAACGCTGGCATCTCCAGATCACTGGAATGTTCAGTTACCTTTCATTGTCAACGCCATACTGGTTCAAACCATTGGCAGTATTAATCTGCATTTTCAAATCTTGTTGTTTTGTGAATTAAGCTTCCTTAGGGATAGATTGAGCTCAACAGTCACATTTTAACATTAGTTATGGCAAGTTTTTTTTCCCTTCTTCTGTTACCTTCTATTAATACTATTATCATGGTTAAGGATACAAAGGGTGAAGAGTATTGATTCATTAAGTACTGTGAGCACACAAAGAGAGACTTGTCCCTGTGGTGCAATTGGTTAACATGTTTGTTAGACGAAAGATTGATGTTCCAAAACCAACACTAATTGTTGTGCCTCTTTCAGGGCTGTTATATTAATTAGTATATTTATTTTATTGGTTTCAAAAAGAGCATGTAAAGATAAACTTCTGCAAGTTGATTAGAGAGGAGGCAAGCATGTAATATTGCCTTCTGTGGGAATAAGTAAAAGATTGGCATTTGGTTTCCTACTTCACCACCTGGTTTCAAAATGAATTCACAAGATAGCAGAGGATAGTTACAAAGATTGTTTTTCATACAGACTTCAGTTACACAGATAGATTAGAGAAGTTGGGACTATTTGTATAGCAGAAGTGAAAGTTGAGCAAAATCCTGAGAGGTCTAGACAAAGTAGATAGGGAAAACTGTTTCCATTGATGGAAGAATCAAGACTAAGAGGGCACAGATTTGAGGCAATTGGCAAAAGAAGCAACGGCAACATGAAAAAATATATTTATGCAGAGACTGGTTAGTATCAGGAATACAATGCCTGGGAGTGTGTTGGAGACAGGTTCAATTGAGGCAATCAAGAGGAATTGGATTGTTTGTTATCTGAAAGGGATGAATGTGCAGGGATACAGGTTCTGTAAAAGAATCTGTGATTCTGTGAAGATTGTAATCTGAATTACTATTGTGAAGCATGGTTGGAAGCACATGTAAACTGTCAGGATATTATCACCCCCCAATGTTCTTTCAATCTGAATCTTTTGACCAGTGGACAAACGAAGTGGATATGTGTATACAAATTACATCCTTGCCAAAGACAAAACAAGGTATGGCCTCAGCATTGTCTGTTCCTGGCAAGGGGAAAATCAGAAACATTTGGCCTCTGGAGCCTGCGTCGCCATTTGATAAGATCATGGCTAACCTGACTGTGGCCTCAACACCATTTTCCTGTCTATCTCCAAAATCCTTCGATACCCTTGTTAGTCAAGAATCTATCTACCTCTGCCTTAAAAATATTCAATGTCCCTGCCTCTATTGCTCTCTGGGGAAGAGAGTTTCACATAAACTTGACCCTTTGAATAATTCTATGCCTGTCAGTAGGATACTGATGAAAATGTGGATCTTCTAGCCTTATGGATAAAATTTACAAGGAAAATAATCTATTAGATGCCTACAAGGCATGGTCAGACTTTGATAGGTTTTGAAAGATGGACTGTCATTCCATTGAGCAATATACCGTGAACTTCAACAGGCTGTATAAAAAGATTTCAGAAATTCAGTTTGGAGATTCCTTATTCAGTGTTCACATTTAAATTGTTGATTATACTAAAACATTGCCTGTGGATCGGCTGCTGGTCATAACTGGCATTCAAAAAATATATCTTTTTAGATCAAATGTCTGCTGCTTTAAAAAAATTCCTGGAGAAGCAGTTATTTCTAGCTGCCTCGATGGCGCAAATGGGAAATTCTGCCGTGTTTCAAAGGGTGGAGGACTCGATGATTGTGGCGTTTCGAGATCGTTCAGATATGGAGCGCAGGTGTCATTACAACAGAAGAGTGACACACAAAAGGAATGAGGATGAAGACAAATTTTAGCAGTTTGAGCAGATGACAGAATTGGAGTAGCATTAATAGACAAATAATAATACCCCAGTAATGCCCAGGAACTTTTAACAAGTTCTTCAGATGTGACTCAAAGTATCATAATGCCATCGATGAACTGCCCAAAGTGGAACAGCAAAAAGACACAGTGTTGCATGACACAGAGAATTCCATGGTTGACGACAATGATAATGATCGACCTGAGGAAATTGCACTAGTCACAAGAGACTTTAGTCAGTTAATAAATGTATTAGTCGCTGATTCATTTTGTTGTGATAGATAGTGGTTACATCTCAACAGTATTTGGAACAAATCAGTTAAAATGTTATTTAGATTCACTCAGTAGTAAGGACTGAAGTAAAGTCAGAGAGTATGGAAGCACTACTTATTTAATGTTCGGGGATGACAACACATTTGAGATAACTGAAAAGAGTGGTGTTTCCATGTAAAATAGCTGGAGTAAGCCACTCCCTTTGTACAGTTGTAGTCTCTAGTGAGATATCCCTGTTGCTAAGCAAGCCTTCCATGAAAAGGCACAAATGAAGTTGAACATGGAACATGATAAAACAATTATATTTGGAAAATCAGTAGATCTACAGCTCACCCAATCAAGACATAATTGCATCCTTTTAACTAAATATAGCTTTCCTAATGTTAAAGAAATGTCAATAGTTTCAGGTGATCAGAATTTGAGGAAAAACAGGAAATTGTCTTAACGTTACAACGACAATCTGCTCACCCTTGTCACAGACTAAAAATCCCACTAAAGGACGCAGATGTGGTTAATGATAAGTATACCAGTCACATTGAAGAGATTATTGAAAAATGTGACATATGTAAAAAGTATCGGAGAATGCTGCCACAATCCATTGGTAAGTACCACTGGTACAAGACTTTAATGAAGAAGTAATTATAGCTATAAAGTTACAAGACAAAAAAATTTTTCATTTTATATTATATAGATATGGCAACCAAATTCAGTCTTTCTGCAGTGATACATGGTAAGGACAAGGATGATTGTAGATAAAGTAATGGCAAAATAGATAGGGACCAGATTGGGAGCGTCGGCTAAATAGCAATGGACTCTGAAAGGGATCAAGGGGTAATTGATGAGATAATATAGCCCATCAACTAAACTGCAAGTTAACAACTGTCCTGGCATGGGCAGTTCATGCAAAAAATCGTTTCAAATGATTGGGGGCTACGGTCCTTGGAGGCTACAGTCCTTATCAATTTACTTATGGGAGGAATCCAAAATACCTTCTGTGCTGTGTGATAGCCCCCAGCCCTAGAACAGACAGCAATTGCTTTCATTTTTACTGCACACTTGAATGCTTACCTGCAGGAAGAAAGGCATTCATTGAGGCAAAAGTCTCAGAGAAAATTTGGATAGGTCTAAGGCATCGCAAAAGACCATCCATTTTAAAATTTTAATCCTGGGGTTATAAAAGAGAGAGTCAGAAAGAGTGGAAAGGTTGTGGTAAGGAGATGGGGATGGTAAGACAGTGCTTCTCCAACATGATGATCAAGCTATTAAGATCCATTTATCTCAGTTAATTGGCATTGATTACAAATTTTCAGGGTCTGAGCAATTAACAGAAAACAATGAGGCACCCTATCGCTCACATACTCATGTTTGACAATGATGAGAAACAAAATGTATTGGATAAGGGACAGAACGGCAATCGTGTCAAGAAAATAAAGAAATTGTATTTTTTTGGTAATAACATTGTAATTTTTCTTATGTACTGGGAGGTAAACTGTTGTGAATATTCCAGATTTTTACTGAATTCAAATTCCACCATCTTCCATGGTGGGATTTGAACCTGGGTTACCAGAGCAATGCTAGATAATTGCAGTAAGGGTGACTGTGAGACTCAAAGCTAACGAAAATAATTGGATTTTATATAGTAAGGAGCCAAGAAGGACAGATACTCACACAAAGCAATAACAGGAGTAAATTTGAACTTTTTATCAATTCATTAATGGGAAGTGGGTGTCGCTTTATTGTCCATTCCTAGTTGCCCATGAACTGAGTGGCTTGAGTGGCATTTTAAGAGTCAACCATATTACTGTGTGGCTGGAGTCACATGTAGGCTGGGCAAGAATGGCAGATTTCCTTTCCTAAAGGGCATTAGTGATAGAGATGGGTTTTTACAACAATCAACAATGGTCATCATTAGAATTTTAATTCCAGATTTTTATTGAATTCTACCATGGAAGATGGTGGAATTTGAACCCGGGTCCCCTGAGCAATGCTCTGAGCCTCTGAATTACTAGTCCAGTGACAATATCACTACGCCACTGCCTCCACCTTGTAATGAAAGGTGTCAGGAAGTTAAGGTAGGGTGAGTTTACTTTTCTTTAGCTCTTAGGATTTAAAAAGTAAAGAAACGAATGTAATAAATTCTGGGAGAAGACACTTCGAAAGAAACTGGGTGAGACAATGGAGATATCAAAGTTCAGGGAGAGATTGAACAGAGCATGTGGATTAGTGAGAGCATTTAAAAATATCACAGCAGGTGATGAAGACAGAAGTGGATAAGAAGGCAAAGACTCTTAGCTTTGTAACTGGGGAAAAAGTATTCATTTTGTTGCCAATATCTGGAAAACTGTTAAACACCAGGTTTAGCCGGCCTTACTGAATTGAAAAGAAACTAAGTGAAAAGAGACTGAGATGGACTCTATTTTTACTGAAGCCATGGGTATATTATCATGTTAATGCATGCATCGTATAACGTAATAGTATGTAATCTAAAGATAAGCAGCAATTAACATGAAAAGGTTGAGAAAATGAAACCTTCTTATTGAATTTGATGGTTCATTTTCCAAACAAAAGTGGGGGGGTGTAAAGAAACAAAGAAATTGTAATATTTTTCAATTGGTAATATCATTGTCAATGTCATATCTCTTACGTATTGGAAGGCAAATTATTGGAAGTTTGTGAGTATGGCAGCTGGAGTGAGAGACAGTGGGCCCGATTTTACCATTGCATCGCGCCTGTTTTCGGACGCGAAAACTTGGTAAAGTCAGGCGTGAAGCAATTAGCACAATCTGCGCCTGGGCGGATGCCCACATTACCAAGGCTCGAAAATGGCTGCGGTCCAAACCGCACCCGAAATGGGCGCAGCGGTGATTTAAATGCATTTGCACGCATTTAAATTGAATTAATGGGCTGCCCGCCCAACTTTACCAACATTTACCCCTTTACCATTGCATTTGCACGTCCAGATTCTGCGCGAAACAGACCTGCTCGGCAAAGGTCTGTTTCAGGCGCTCCAGCTTCTGAAGAGGTAAGTTTAGAGCTTCCAACAGCTCGCTGACTCAGATCGGTGGTGGGGAGGGGGAGGGAGGCGGGCCAGATCATTCTCTGGTGGGGGGGAGGGAGGAGGAGGCAGGTCAGATATATTTCTGGTGAGGGTGGTGGGGGAGGAGAGAAGCCCGATCATTCTCTGGTGAGGGCGTGGGGGGAAGAGGGAGGCCAGATCATTCTCTGGCGATGGGGAGAGGGGGCGGGGGGCGATCGTTCTCTGGTGGGGGGGGAGGGAGGCCAGATGGATCTCTGATGGGGAGGGGGGGGGCAGGGGGGGACCGCTGCCACACTGCGGGCGATCGGTGGGGGAGAAAGGGGACAGGGGGTCGCGATTGGTCTAGGTAGTGGGTGGATAAGGGGGACAGTTATGTTGTGGGGGTGGACCAATGTCTGTGGGGGCCATCTCCCGCTTTTTGCTTTTGGGCTGCTTTATCCGCTTTTTGCGGCCCGGGAGCGATGTGACAGGGGTGCGTTGGTCAAATGTTTTTTTCACTGCGCATGCGCAGTTCAAAGCTCCGATTGGAGCTGCAGCATTTCGAGCGTGCTAAGCCCCGTCCACAGCGCAATTCAGACTCGCGATTTGTTTTTCAGGCTGAGTGCGTATGGGGGCGCCTGAGAACAGTTTTCCAAATCGGATCTGAATTAGGCCCAGATTCAGCACTTAGAATCAAAATGGTAAAATCGGGCCCAGTGTGACTGTGAAAATCTAAGCTAACAATAAGAAACCAAAACAGAAAATGTTGGCAATTCGCAGTAGATCTGACAGCATCTATGGAGAGAGAATAGATCTAACATTTCAAGTTTGGATGACCCTTCATCAGAGCAACAATAAGAAGTGGTTTTGATATGGTAATGAGACAAGAGGGACTTCATAAGGCAATGACAGCAGTGGATGTAAATGGGTTGTTTTGGTTCAAAAGCGAATATATACATGTTGTAAAAAAAAGTGTAAGGAATTAAAGTAGAGTGAGTTTACTTTTAAATCTCAAGAGCTAAAATTTAAAAAATGAATTTAATCAATTCCGGGAGAAAGCATTTAATTTGATTTGATTTATTATTGTCACGTGTTGATATACAGTGAAAAGTATTGTTTCTTGTGCTATATAGACAAAGCATACCATTCATGGAGAAGGAAAGGAGATGGTGGAGAATGCAGTGCTACAGTAGCATTGTTAGAGAGTTTATAAGAGTTAGAGTAGAGTTTTAAAAGCATAGAATGAGAGTAAAAGATAGAATTAGAGGGTATGCTGGGGACAGCTGGCAAGAAGTCCCCACACTCCGGCACCATCTTGAAAGAGACTGTGAGATAATGGAGAAATCAATGGGAAATAACATTTAAGGAGATACTGAAACCTATGTGAGGGTTAGCTGCTTAGATCTCCCACCAGACAGCAGGATTAACTGATCAGAACTCCCAAAAAGCAATGCAAAACACCACAACTGAAGAACCAGCTGCTGTTAGCCTCAGAGAACATCCCGAGAAAAAACAAAGGTACCGAATGGTTAAAAGTCTATAAGGAGTTGCTGAACAGAAAAGAGGAAGGTTAGTTCTGAAGGTAGTTAAGCTAAGATCTTTTTGAACTGTCTTAAAGTATTGTTTACTGTGTGAAGGAATTTTTTTGTTAAATGTAATTCTTTTAATTTCTTAATGAACATTTACTTCACAATAAAATCATCACATACAGTCGGAGACATCATTTCTGGGTATCACAGCCTTTCCTCATATGATACAAATTGGAAAAAAAGCATTTTGACAGCTGTTTCAAGTTTCCCATATGGGATTTGAGGCAGCTCGGTGGTTGCCATCAGCCCTGCCATAACAATTGGCAGAATGATACTGATGCATAGAACAGAGCTGTAATATCTGAATGACAACAGCTAGAGTGGGTACTCAGATGACATATATACTAGAGAGGTCCAATCAATGCAGGGATGTGACTATGGTCGGGAGAGAAAAGGTACAAGTTCAAATAATGGCTAAGTGCCCAAGATGATGGGCAAAAGGCAAGATCTATGAACTGGCAAGATGGGGTGAAACAGTGGAAAGCAAGATAATGCAGTGTGAGCGTGCTTGGGATTTGAGAGTGACTCTTGCACCTGAGAGTGATTCTTGCACTAGGAAATGACCACATATAGACAACAGAATCTCTGATCTTGGGAGGGAGAGATCCTGTACAAGCAGTTCAGGAAGACATAGAACAGCAAGTAGATGCCCTAAATTATGAAATGGAAGAAGAACTACCAAACAATCTAGGAGCACTAGTAGATGTAGAAGCCCTTATGATTGCAAAGTTATGGTAGATGCCAATAGAAGATAAGTTAATAAGAGAGGCAAAACAAAGAGTTGGAAGGAATTTGGTGTCTCCTCTTAAGTACCAGATAGGGGACAGTCTGCCTTATCACATAGCTGGATATGTACCAAAAATGCCCTTGCAGATGGGACATAAGGCTAACATGACACTAAAGGCTTGGGGATTTGAAGAGAAACTTAGAGATCAGTATGTTATAGTGGACATCCCACAGTGGCGAAAAGTAACCCTGAAAATGTTCTTAGTTTTGCTGGCCACATATTTGTGGGAATGTAGGTCCATTAATATAAAAAACACATTTTTGCAGAGAAAAAAAATCCAGAGAGAAGTGTTTTTGAAAATAT
Source organism: Mustelus asterias (assembly GCF_964213995.1). Lineage (NCBI taxonomy): Eukaryota > Metazoa > Chordata > Chondrichthyes > Carcharhiniformes > Triakidae > Mustelus > Mustelus asterias. Next base: position 38,275,792 of record NC_135809.1, on the reverse strand, counting down.
ATAAAGAGGCAAGCAATGTAGAAAGGAAGCTGTGGAAATTAAACAAATGAATGGACTGAATAACACATTGAAGGTATGGTATTGTCAGTTAAGTCTGTCTTACTGAAAGTAGACTGTACTCAACAGAAAGCAGGTCCAGCAATGTTCTACTGGTACCACAAAGGGAAACTCGGGCATTTTTATTGTGCTTCATTTCGGTACAATCAAGTACTTTAATCAATTATATATCTCTCTGCTGGACACACAGCTTTGTGGACATCAGCTCCCAATTGTTTCTTTATAATCCTGCATTATAAGTCAAGGACATGAATCGTCATTTGTGAAGACCATCTTGTATCAAGGATACAAAGTACAGCTACAACGAGCAGCAATTAAGAAGGCCTGGGGCAGCTTGTGGAGAGGCATTTTTATTATGCAGGTTGATGATTTTCTATGGGGAGGTTCTGTGGAATGTGAGCAATTTGTTAAAAATTTGATTAAAGGTGAACTTAACATTCAAAGTCAAACTTTGGGGGCCTCTAAATAAAGAATGATAGGGGGGACATCTTGTATCAAGATGTTGTGTACTAAATATGGAAAATCATTTATTTATTTTTCCTGCAATTTGTTTTGAAATATTTCTTGTGTGTAATGTGTTTCAATTTAAAGAAAAGAGGGGAATCTGTTAATGGTATATTATTTGTATTATTATGGTTAAGAATACATGGGTGAAGGGCATTGATTAAGTAGCTAGAGGCATATGAAGAATGTGGACCATTTTCCGTATCTTGGGAGCCGCCACTCGATGAAAGCAGATATAAAACGATCATTGCTTCCAATGTGCTAAGCGCCATAATGTGGAAAAGAGTCTTTGAGGACCAGGATCTCAAACCCGTGACTAAGGTCCTGATTTACTTGACAGCAGTGATCCCCATGCTCCAGTACGCTTTGGAGACTTGGGCACCTCTGAAGCATTAGAGAATTATTACCGGCAATGCCTTCACAAGATTGGACAATAAGACCATCGCAAGATTCTCCATATCTGTGGGAAGAGAAGTGGTTCAAGAACAGCATCCTCTCCCAAATCAACTTGTGCTCATTACTCAAAACCAGCTCCCCCGGGCAGGACATGTTATTTGATTGCCTGACATCAGATTCCTGAAGCAACTGCTCTACTCTGAATTCAATCATGGCAGGAACCTCCGAGAAGGACAGCAGAAATGCTTCAGGGATGTCCTTAAAGCATCCTTGAAGAAATCAAGGATCGCTGCTGACTCATGGGAGTCCGTGGTTTGCAGACAATCAAAATGGAGAAGGCTCATTTAGGCAAGCACTGAACAGATTGAGAGACTTTGTCATGAACATGCAGAGACAAAGACAGATGAAGTGCATAAACCTCCAAACAATCCATCTACCCAACCCTTCAAACAACACCTACCCCACATGTGGCAGAATCTGCACATCGCATATTGGACTTATCAGCCATCCAGAACCCATCAAACTGATTCCAAGAGACTGCCTCAGAGAAGATATATAAGGAGGAGTTCTGAGACATGTGGCATTGGTGAGGGAGGAGACAGACATGTATTATTGCTTTATATAAGTAAATCTAGTATTAAGTAAAAGATTGGCAACTGGTTTCCTACTTCATCATCTTGCTTCAGAACATCTTTCATTGAAGCATAGTCAGCAATCTAAAACATGATAGGTATATACAAGTCAGAAAAGTCCAGCAAGCTTGCAATGCAGTCTATAACATAACGATTACTAGATTAATTATTAATAAAGGTTCTAGTACAAGCATTTCAATTAGCTAACAAGCATTTTCATTAGCTGATAGCAATTGGTTAAAATGGCTTTATTGGCATCTACTGCCTTATGAAATAAACAGCACCAGCTCTATCAGGGCACAGATCTTCAGATTGCTTGTCTCTAAAAATCCTTCCCTAATTTAAATGAGAGCAGTTCACCGGCTAACTGATATCTTACCCTATTCTGTTTAAACAACTGGTGGAGATTGTGTTCTGTTGGCAGCCTGTGTTGATGGTGACTTTGATCTCTTGGTCACAGCACTGAGGAAATAAGGGACATAGGTTACTGAAAGAGGAAATAAAAGGAACAGATCAAATGTCTTATCTTTCTATTTATAAAATTTATTAAAATTTTGTCCTTTTCAAGCATTAACTGTTTGATATAAAACTCTCTTGTGAGCATTTGATAGAAATGTTGGTGTTAAAAAATGTTAACACTTAGTTGTAACAGCACTGGTGGTGCATATAGCTAATCTTTTAATTTCTTTCTTTACACTATCTACAATCCCCATCTGATAGTGTATGCTCGTTCATTGGTAGATTTTTCCTCATCCCTTTGAAGTCTACTATCCAGAAGTTAAAAACCATCGTTCTTCTCACTTTTCTTGAAAGACTAATTTGGAATAACAAGTATGATTGTTATGAACTGCTTTCTGACTTTGGCCTTATCTATATTCCATAGCCATAATGATAAACATAGTGTTCATCCTCTGTCCTACAGCTTCCATAACTATTTGAGTTACATAACATTTATATAATCCTTCAGAATAGTATTTCACTTTCCTTTATCTTATTTCATCTGTCATTTTTCTTTCAGTAACTGAAATTTACAAAAATTTAAAGTATGACTTTAAAGACAATTTAAAAATAAGAGACATTTCACAACGCCATGCTGTTACAACCAGGAGCTATGCTGTTGTGGTATATCACGTGTGTCTGTCTTGCACCATCCTCACATCCCCTGTAACTCATCTGCAACCACTCTGTCATTCAACTAGCCTAGGTTAACCCCTGTTTTTTTCTGCCTGCCACTTTGCCTTCCAAATTGCTATAGCTTTTCTGTTCTGATCATATGGCCGATATACTGACATTTTCTTTTCTAAATGTCATGTTTTAAAGTACTTTTTGCTCTTCAATTGCAAACACCTCTTCATTCGTCTTATGATCTGTATATGGAATTTTACATTTCACAACAACATGATTAAATTTAAGTCTAGAACCAAATGCTGCAGTTCCACTGGCAATTTTTGCCTCAAATATTTATCAAATATTTTCTACATTACAACACTGACTCACAACTCAAAGAAGTACTTAATTAGTTGTAAAGTGCTTTGAGATCTCCTGAAGTTGTGAAAGGTGCTATATAAATTAAACTATTTTTTAAAATAAAAAATGGTTTTATTAATAAAGGTATAAAATGATGTTAGGCTAAATATTTGTAAACCTGGCAAAGTCTCAGCTGGAATATTACGTCCGTATCTGGGCACCATGCTAGAAGGGGCAACAAGGACACTAAGGAACAATTTAGCATGGCCAATCCACAAATACACATCTTTGGAGTGTGGGAGGAAACCGGAAGAAACCCCCACGCAGACACGAGGAGAACATGCAAACTCCACACAGTCACCCAAGGCCGGAAATGAACCTGGGTCCCTGGTGCTGTGAGGCAGCAGTGCTAACCACTGTGCCACCATGCCGCCTCTTAAATGCTGGAAAAGCTCAGCAGGTCTGGCAGCATCTGTGTAGCTTCATAGTGAGCATTACTGACACTTGCTTTCAATTCCAGATTTATTAATTGACCCATTCTTTTTCACAACACCCCCCACCACCCACATCCCCTTAGCCAATATCTGACATGCTACCATGTGTCCTGTTGGCAGGGTGTGCCCCTGCACAAGTGCAAGTGGACCAGCCTACAGTGGGGCCCCATGGGCTCCAAAATCCAGAGGTCATTGACTAAGAGATCTCAGCAGTCCGAGCTAGGATCTGAGCAGTCTACCTCCACTTCTGCACCATGTCAAATTGGTGGGAAGAGGAATAGTAAATCTGCATAAGGGTGTATGAGAAAATGTTCAGTTGTGAAATTTCTGTTCTTCAGTTGAATTAAATAAGTATTATTAATTTGTATCATTTTCCACTCTTGCCCATTCTTGGTTTCTGGGTGGCATGTCATCTTTTCCCTTGTTTGATAATGGATGAGTAGACATTAATTGATGTGCAAGAATATGTCTGCAGGATTGCTCTGCATCAATGGCATTGCTGGGGGAGGATATGAAAGGAGTAGCTATTGCATATTGTTCTGTAATTGCTTCCCTTATGCAACCTAAGTGAGTTGTGCTTTAATAAAGGTATCCTTGGCATTCTGGGCAGCCATGTGAGCAGTTAGTGCTCCATTGCCTTCATCACTTTTCTCCTCAGTTATCTTGTTTTCCTCTTCTTACTTGGAAATGTCTCCAAATGATCCATGCTCTGCTTCTTGTTCCTTTTGCTGGTCCAAACTGAGCACAGCAGGCAGCACACCATAAACATTTGGAGGCCTTGGCTGAAGGATGCCTCCAGAACTACCTAAGCACCTGAAGCACATTCTCAGCATGCCCAATGGCTTGAGTAGTCACACACCTCATAATGAAGTGGTGCTGTTCAGCATCATTGTCATGGTTTTCACAGCTGTCATCTGTTAAGTTTGAAGTAGGATCTCTTTTTGCAGCAACCCCTAAAGCCATTCTCACAGAGTTGAAAAGATTAGGAAACTTAGACTGCTGCAGGATGAAAGAATTGTGGAAGTTCTGTGGGAATCTTGTGAACACCTGCAGAATTATATTTGTAGATGTACACTGGCTGCACATCAATTGAATGGAAGCCCTTGGAGAAAGTAAATGCACAACAAAAATACAATAAACAATTCTTTGTGAATATTATTTGTTTATTCTACTATTTCCACGAGTTTTGAACAGCCTCATCTGGCATGTGGGAGGCTTTCAAGTGTAAGTTGATAGGGATTCAGGACCGGCACATTCCTGTAAGGATGAAGGATGAGTATGGCAAGTTTTGGGAACCTTGGATAACAAGAGATATTGTGAGCCTCGTCAAAGAGAAAAAGGAAGCATTTGTCAAAACTAGGAGGCTGGGAATGCACGAAGCAAGTGTAGAATACAAGGAAAGTAGAAAGAAACTTAAGCAAGGAGTAAGCAGGGCTAAAAGGGGTCATGAAAAAGCATTGGCCAGCAGGATTAAGGAATATCCCAAGGCTTGTTATACATATATAAAGAGCAAGAGGGTAGCCAGGGAGAGGGTTGGCCCACTCAAGGACAAGGGAGGGAATCTATGCATGGAGCCAAAGGAAATGGGCGAGGTATTAAATGAGTACTTTGCGTCAGTATTCACCAAAGAGAAGGACTTGGTGGATGATGAGTCTGGGAAAGGATGTGTAGATAGTTTGAGTCATGTTGAGATCAAAAAGGAGGAGGTATTGGGGTTCTTGAGAAACATTAAGGTAGACAAGTCCCCAGGGCCTGATGGGATATACCCCAGAATACTGAGAAAGGCAAGGGAGGACATTGCTGAGGCCTTGACTTCAAACTAGATCAAGGAAACCTTGCCCCTCGCATGTTAAATCTATGCCCCCTAGTAATTGACTCTTCCACCTTGGAAAAAAGCTTCTGACTATCCACTCTGTCCATGCCTCTCATAATCTTGTAGACTTCTAACAGGTCTCCCCATAACCTCCGTCGCTCCAGTGAGAACAAACCAAGTTTCTCCAACCTCTCCTCATAGCTAATGCCCTCCATACCAGGCAACCTCCTGGTAAATCTTTTCTGTACCTTCTCCAAAGCCTCCACATCCTTCTGGTAGTGCGGCGACCAGAATTGAAAACTATATTCCAAGTGTGGCCTAACTAAGGTTCTATAAAGCTGCAACATGACTTGCCAATTTTTAAACTCAATACCCCTGACAGTCTTCCTCATATCAGCCCAACCCGTGTTCGGGGCCCAGAAGGACCTGCGGCAAGGCAAGAAGGCAATTCAGCTTATTGTTAAAGGTCGGTAATTGAGGCTGATTGGGATTTTCCTGAAGGTGGGCACCCAACTTCAGGCCTCTCCCTGCTTGCCTGGATGGGGGTACAGTCAAAGGCAACCCCCAACCATATCCCTCCAAAACTTCTACAGTGGTGGCCTAGCTATGTTCTGCATTTTGTTCAATTAAAATTTTTTAAAAGTGGCTGAGAGAGCCCTGTTGAGATGCCTTTCCAGTTACTGACCAGAGTTGAGTTTGGAATCCAGGGAAGCATGGGTGTGTGTTTGGGTGGTGTCACAGTTCAGATAGTGAAGAAAGTATGAAGTTTTTTTTTCAAAATGGGCAATGGTTGAGCTGACAAGATGGCTCCAGCTGGTCACATGCTAGATTCCAGAAGTTTCAAAGTTAACAAAGGCAATCACCAATTATATCTGGAATGTCACACTCCTTGTATAGCATAAACATTCCAACCCAGCCGACACAATGGTCCATCAGATAGTTAGTCTGCTCCAGCCAACTTGAACCCATACAACCCTTTGCAGATCCTAATCTCCAATAATGGTGCTAATGGCTTAAACATTAACTGTTTTCACACAATGATTTCAACAAGAGAGCCTCGTTTAACAACCCGAAACCAGTATCACATGACCGAGACTTGGGCCGACTGGCTTTCTTTAATTATACTGTCCTGGGACCTTATGGTTAGTTACTGTTTGACTTTGATCTACGTGCCTTCTCCCATCATTGAAGTCTCACTCGGAAAAGATGGATCACCGTATAATCAGTCAACCTCTGCTTGGGAGAAGTCTTCCAGTAGACTTCTGATTCTGGACACACGTAAAACCCTAACTTGTATCTAGTTGTAATTGTGCCCTGAACCCTTTTCGTTTTTTTCTTATCCCCATTTGTTGTGTGAATGCAAGAAGGGTGGACGCTGTGAAACCCCTCTTGCATGTGTGTGTGAAAATAAACGTACCTTTTTTTACCTTACTTCAAGTTTGCTGTGTAAGTTATTCATAGAGGATTGGAACAATCCAAATTCAAGGGTTGGGGAAAATACGCCACCATTTATAAAGGGGGAAATCAGAATTTTAAAAAACCTTTCTGTTTCTGGCCAGGTATTGAGTGATAAATCAGGATAGTTTAAATTGACCCCCTCCTGTCCATGACAATGAGAAGGTGTGGTGGGTGAAGATCCTACTGCCTTCCCATCTCCAATTAAGTCCAGGGCAAGGCTTGAGGACTTCTTGTCTGGAGGCCATTTGAGCCCCTGAAGTGCCTCATCCTTCTGCTGCTGGTATTCAACCAGTGGTGGGCAGGAAACTTGTCATGCTCTACTGGGTTTCCCTGTGGTCTTCTCTGGAGGGGTGGGGGAGAGTCCCTTATTCAGTAGCACTCAATCAAGAGACCTTGCAACGGGAAGGGGGGGATGCCTGCAGATAGCCATTTCTCAGCCCTACATTTGCTGTAGACATTCTACCCCACTTACCTGTCTCCGGAGGATCTATAGCCGATCATCTGCATAAGACCAGCAGTGGCCAGTGCTCCAACTAGCGCTGCCATTCCTGCAGAGCTGCCAGCCTCTGATTGGCCAGCAGCTCTCAAAGATAGGCTATCTGTCTCACAGTAGGAAGTGCACTGAATAAATAACCTCAGGGAAGGTGGGAACGTTGCTGGCAGAGTTCCCACTTACAGTTAGGGACTTTATTACTTCCGGGCTCCCAGAGATTGGGGTCAGTGGGAAAGCCACCATATTTCACAACGGATGACGGGTTCTCCCACTTCCCACATCAAATTCCATTCTTATTCTGCACTTGTTCAGCACATTGAACTATGTCTTCTACACATACGATCTGAGCTCCCAATAAAGTACACACAATGAACTTTAAATTTCTTGTTTTGATCAAGGTGATCAAATGTTATAAATATTTTCAAGTTACTCTGCTTTATCATTGTTTTCTCTGAGATACTCTAAATAGTGTAGCAATAATGACTGCAGGATTATTAGACAGAGAACATTATTGAGTTACACTGCAATGCAACTTTACATACCTTGCAGTAGATATTGAGTGTGTCCCATTGCTGTGAACATGCAGTATCCCTGTCTACGCTGGACTTCACCTCCTCAGCAAGTGGTGATTGAGTCATAGACCTTGGATCCACATGCAATTTTGTGATGTTGCTCTCAAGTAATCGTCTTTGAACAATGTTGTGAGGTTGCTGTGTGGAAAAACAGAAAGTAAAACGAAACAGCATGTGCATAAAAGAAATCCACGGTTGAGCTCTCTCCGTCATTGCAGGATCAAACTACCTCAAACTCAAGATCATTGGTAATTTGATTCATAAAGGATAGGAGAGATTTTTTAAAATGATAAGTATTATGATTCCTTTCTTCATATCCATGGCATAAAAAATATATCAAATATCCACTTATATATCCACTAGGGGGTATATTCCCTACAAACCTCAAGCCATCTGAAATATCAGTTCATACTGTAATATTTTTGAGTGTTTAAAACCCTTTAAACCTTTCAATATACTATTTATTTAAATAGATAAAACACCTCAGTGGACAGAAAAAAGAGTATATGAAAATATTAAGCATCTGGTTGCTATTATCAGCAACACTAATTTCCAGCCTCGTGCTTAATTTTTAAAATGCTACTAATTCCTCATTGCTATCTTCACTTTCTTCCTCTGCCATGACACAATAACTATGCTGAAGGATACATTTATAGCGTATGCAGCAGATGACAATCATTCTGGAAGCCAATGTTGGAGAAGGGAAACTGCAGTGCAAAGTTGCTCCCAATTGGTTCAGATATGTACAACATGGCTGAAGCGTTAACTCTTTAACTCTTGTTTTTCTCTGCACAGATGTTGCCTGAACTGCTGAGTATTTCCAGAATTTTCTGTTTTTATTTCAGATTTCCAGCATACAGTATTGAGTTTTGTTGTTACCTGGGCTGTGCTTCAGTCTGTGGTGGCACAATAGGTGACATGACCTACAACTGCACATGATGGTCTTAGCTGGGGGCTAGTCTTTCATCTTTTGTTTCTCGGCCGATAAGATGGCAAATTTATTTGACTTTATGTTAGAACATCATGAGAGCTTCCTGAATGTTGCATGATTCTGAGCCGGTGTTTAGACTGAGAGAATAAAATATCTTTGGGTCACATAGGGAAATGCATTATCAGACAAAGTCAGCATGAATTTACGAAAGGGAAATAATGCTTGACAAACCTACTGGAATTCTTTGAGGATGAAACTAGTAGAGTTGACCAGGAAGAACCGGTGGATGTGTCTGTTTAGACTTTCGGAAGACGTTCGACAAGGTTTTATATAGCAGTTTACTATGTAAAGTTAAAACGCATGGGATTGTGGGCAGTGTCTTGAGATGGATAGAAAGCTGGTTAGCAGACATGAAGCAAAAGAGTTGGAATAAATGGGTCTTTTTCTGATTGGCAGGCAGTGACTAGTAGAGTACTGCAGGGGTCTGTGTTAGGATCCCCAACTGTTCACCTTATATATTAATGATTTGGACAAGAGAACTAAATATATTATCTCCAAATTTGCAGTTTAAGTTTATTTATTAGTGTCACAAGTAGGCTTACACTGCAATGAAGTTACTGTGAAAATCCCCTAGTCATCACACTCCATTGCCTGTTCGAGCAGACTGAGGGAGAATTTAGCAGATGATGCAAAGTTGGGTGGGAGTGTGAGCTGTGAGGAGGATATAGAAATGCTTCAGTATGATTTGGACAGGCTGGGTGACTGGGCATATGCAATGCAGAATCAGTATAATATGGATAAATGTGAGGTTATCCACTTCTGTAGAAAAAATAGGAAGACAGATTATTATTTGAATGGGTGTAAATTGAGACAGGTGGATACTCAGCAAGTCATTGGTGTCCTCATGCACCAGTCGCTGAAAGTAAGCGCACAGAGTTTGAATATAGAAATAGGGATGTTTTACTGCAATTGGTACAGGTTGTTGGTGAGGCCACACCTGGAGTATTGTGTGCAATTTTAGTGTCCTTGTCTAAGGAAGGATGTTCTTGCTATCAAGGGAGTGCAGTGAAGAGCTAAATGGATCAATGATAGAAACTTATAAAATTCTAACAGGATTAGACAGGGTAGAATCAGAAAGAATGTTCCCAATGGTGGGGGAATCCAGAACTCGTCATAATTTGAGGATAAGGGGTAAACCTTTTAGAACTGAGGAGAAATTTCTTTGCCCAGCGAGAGGTAAATGTGTGAAACTCACTACTACAGAAGGTAGTTGAGGGCAAAATGTTGTGTGATTTTAAGAATGAATTAGATATAGCTCTTGGAGCTAAATGGATCAAGGGATATGGGGCAAGGCAGGATCAAGATATTGAATTTGAAAATCAGCCATGATTATAATAAATGGCAGAGCGGATCCGTAGGGCCGAATTACCTACTCCTGCTTCCTTTTCTATGTATGTTCGAGAGGTCCTAATTGCAAAATGGGTTTATTTGATGAGCCTCTAGATTCTGATAAAACCAGAAATTCCAAAGAGTATTTTTTTGGTTCTGTTAGTAGAAAAAATTGATGAAGCTGTTGGTCTTACTGAATAATTCATCTGTAAGTTCTTTGATACGTCCATGGAAAGCAAACAGGCAAACACTGCAGATGGCCTCGGTACTAGTCTGAAGGAACCTGACATGATAAAATTGATGGTTTTGTCTCTTCTGCTGTTTGCAATGCCATACCTGTGTAACATGTCATATGAAGATTTTCCTGAGGAAGACAGCACAAGTTTGTTGCTACTTCCTTTTTCCAATGGCAGCCTCCTTAGGCACATCTGTACTGACACTACCAGATAACTGGGTCCGCTATAGTAAATCTACTGTATATCAAAACAACGGAACTTGATGCTGCCCATTTTTTTGTAGTCCTCTGCCAATTCAAGTGCTAATTGAGCACGGAATATCGTCCTTAGAGGATAGAAAATACTTAGGAGTTTGAAAAGAAAATTCACAGCAGTATATCCGCAATCTGTACCTTCAGCAATGTCTGTTCCATTTGAGTAGGGCGAAAGCAGCAAACAAGCAACGTGTTTATGTGGTAATCAGTCTCTGCTAAGTGCCAGTTGAATAGGCCTTTAGTGAAAATTGAGTGCATTATCCTTCAAACTAAAAATTCTTCATATGGTATTTTTAAGTGGATGGAAGAAAGCAATATACTTCAGCTGCAGTCTAGCCCACTTAGATGCCATTATTGCACATTTATCACAAACATTATATTAAATGCTGGCAGTAAATTTGAGCTTTTATATTATTGTAGAAGATGAAAAGCTTTACTCCATATCCAACTTGTGCCTGATGCGGAAGTGTTTGTTTCATGCGACAATGTAGTTTTTAACCCTGCATCTGATCAACATCCATTTGCCCAAAATGACTAGGAACAATACAGATACGTGGAATAACCAATTTGGTTTAAGAGTGAATGGTAATACTGATTGGAACATGAGGCTGAAGTACCATACACAGAACACCTTCTGCAGAAAAGATTAAGAAACATCCCCATTTCACTCCTCTCTGGAAAGCATTTTTTGTTGGGAGATGAGTTTTCAGGCACAGTTTACAAGCATCTCAATCAAGTACCTTGTTAGATGTTAAGCCATGATGGAGGACTTAGTCGACATGTGGCAGGTCTTTATCAATTGGATATTGAGAAAATAATGATTAGAAGCATTTAATTACAATGCATCAATCAGGACATTTGTTCAATATGCTGCCTAAAAATACATGATTACACAAGATATCCAAAAGCCCAGAAATATTTTGTAAAATTAAATCCCCACAATGTTAGTTCTTCTTTACTTAATGCAATGATGCATGCCACTTGCTGATTCGGTCCAGTGCTAATCAATTTATCTGTGGGAAAGTTAATTCTCATAAATATTAGCTACAAAAATTTAGCTTCACAAAGTGCATGGATTCTTTCAGACAGCAAAGTGTATTTCAAAAAATTATGGTATCAGCTATTTTCATCAAACTTTCATGATTCCTTACTAAATAGGGAGGGCTAAAAGTTTAAAGTTTATTTATTAGTGTCAAAGTAATGCCTACATTAACACTATAATGAAGTTATTGTGAAATTCCCCTTGTCACCACACTCTGGTGCCTGTTCGGCACCAGCACGTCTTTCAGACTGTGGGAGGAAACCGGAGCACCCGGAGGAAACCCACGCAGAAACGGGGAGAATGTGCAAACTCCACACAGACAGTGAACCAAGCCGGGAATGGAACCCGGTCCCTGGCGCTGTGAGGCAGCAGTGCTAACCACAGTGCCACCCCAAGGGTTCCAATAAGATATATTGTTGCAAAGAACTTTCATGTAATTTTATTTCTCTTGTTCTGTTTTTTTTCTGATTAACCATGGACTCGAGCTTTACACTCTACTACACACCCCTTCCTTCACCCAACTTTCCCCTTCTCATTATCTGTTCACTCACAGCAGCCCTTGAGGTGGAGAGAGAGAGAGAGAATGCAGTGACTCAGCACTGATGATGAGACCCCATCATTTGATCTGACACTCACAATCACCAGCTCAGATACAGGCACTGCAGTAACCTTACAAGGTGGTACAGAGTTGAAATCTGCATGTGGTGACTCAGTGGCCATTGGTTTGTGTGCCAGTTCACCAGAGGTGAAAGTCCCAGTAGAGTTCTGCTTCAGAGCACTCAGACGAGAGCTGCATGTAGAAAATGCCGATGGACATGCACACTGAGATGCTGGTGCATTGGTTGACCTGCCAGACCACTCGCTTCTTGTCACTTCCAAGAGGCATGAACAAGTCCAACTCCAAGGCTGCAGAGGAAATCATGCAGAGTTTGTCCTCTCCATAGCTCTGATCTGTCGTCTGTCAGAGGTCAGAGACAGTAAGGAGTCTAACAACACCAGGTTAAAGTCCAACAGGTTTATTTGGTTGCAAAAGCCACTAGCTTTCGGAGCGCTGCTCCTTAGGAGCTCCTTAGGAGCAGCGCTCCGAAAGCTAGTGGCGTTTGCTACCAAATAAACCTGTTGGACTTTAACCTGGTGTTGTTAGACTCCTTACTGTGTTTACCCCAGTCCAACGCCGGCATTTCCACATCAGAGGTCAGAGACCCAGAGGTATGTCATCCACCTACCTGTTGCAGCTTTTCTATGGTCAGATCACCCACTCCTGTGCCCTCCCTGTGAGAATGCAGCAATAATCCCTGCCAAACCCAGGTACTCACCACAACACCTCCAAAAACACTCCAGAGTACTTTCAGACACTTTGCAATAACAGAAATTCTTCAAAGTTATCTTGCATGCAAGTTGGACACCTGACCCCTTAATTAACGTTAGTAATGAACCCCTCTTACAGTTGAATGCTTAATCTTTGTTGAGTAACATGAAAGTTTATTGAACGGCCATGCTTAGCCCAAATTTGGAAAATAGGAATCCATTCAGCTGGTAGAGATATGTGATGTCACAATATCACCAAGTTCAGATTCTCAGAAGGAACACCCCGTTCTCAAGGCTGTGTGCTGTGTAGGTCATGCCAGAAACCATTGCCAACATAATCTGCACCCCAGAGGGACATTTGGCTTCATTAGCATCACTGAAGGCAGTGCTACTGATCCAGACTTTGCACCCAAAGTCTCCCTGGACTTGAACATGCCAAATTGTTACTCACTCAGCAGGTTTCTCCATAGACCAGCTCACCCCACATTAAAATCAGGGCCCCTTACACCTATTTTACTTGTGATTTGTATCAATTAATCATCTGATGGATATGCCAATGCTATGATTTGGGAAACTCCAGTGCAAACACCTCTACAGACCATTGGCGGTTAAACCCATCTCACATTGGTGGAAATGTGACACAATACCAGAGGTGAAAATGTGGGGCCACAATTTTTAAGCAAGGTTTGTCTTTTAATCTATCAATCTATCTAAAATTGCTACCCTAAACACAACAAATTCTCAGTCTATTATAACTCTCAAGATAAGAATTTAATAGGTAAATATAATTTTCTTACTGTCTTTACTGTGCAGAGCTTCTGTCATCAGGATTATAGGGGTACAGGTTACAGATTACTGAAATGTGTTCACAGAGGATGTTCACAAGGACCGCTGTAATTAGAAGGGCTGGTTCTCTTGCATGGGAAGTATATATAATGAGCCTGTGTACCTCTCCACCCCTTTCTCTCCGATTGACTTTCTCTCTTTGTTGTTCCTGTCTGTCTGTCTCATCTATTTGGGGCCTTCTCTATCATTCCCCACCTTTCTCTCAAAGTTGTTGGAGGTGTCTGATTGTGTCTCTGTTTTCTTCTTCTTGTTTTGTTTTCACTTTTCATCAGCTTTTTGTCTACATGTTTATTTTCAGAGCTTCTGTCATCTTTGCTTTCCACAGGTAACCTTTCTCCCTCCAAATTGCCTTCCTGCCTTCCTCACTTTATCCACCTGATCTATCAGCCTCCAGTTTTCATTTTGTAGAACTTGGAATTTTGTTTTCTGACATCGCACATTAATTGCAGCTGTCACACAGAGGGAAGTACATTACCGTTTGAACGTGCCATGCTCTGGGTATTTTTGTTCCCGTGGAACAAAGATTGTTTGTTCCTGATGGCTTGGGCTAACATGTGAGCTGAAGTTAAATTCAAACTGAGGAAGCTCAACAAACTTAGCAGCAAAAATGCCGCATTAATTATCAGATTCAGACAGTGAAATTCGCGGCACAAACTGTACAAAAGGTTCACATGAAGAGGCAGCTTGGAACAGAGTAGAGAATAACAAACACCCAGGTGAAATAGGAAGAATGAAGAGAGAGAGTGGGCAAAATCTTAACAAAAAATGGCAGATTCTGGCGAAAAACTGAATGATTCTTGCCAATGGTGCCAGAATGTTTTCAGATGGACAAGCCTGCTAAAATGACAAATGTTACCTGATACCATCTTTAGCAAGCCAACTGAGAATGAGACAGACACAGAGAACAAGGCTGGTGTGCTCAATTCAAAGAGGTTGATTGAATTACATCAGAGTGACTCAAAATTAAAACAACACTATCAGACTGCGTACTTAGAACTGGAAGCTCAATGCATTCCCACTTGTTATTATGTATAGGGGAACATATTAATGAGAAAATGGTGACCACCACGTTGGTGCGTAGAAAAAAAGGGCAGAGTATAGGAAGGAGATTCTGAGGATAAGAACAAAGAACAAAGAAAATTACAGCACAGGAACAGGCCCTTCAATCCTCCAAGCCTGCACCGACCATGCTGCCCGACTTAAGCAAAACCCCCTATGCTTCTGGGGACCATATCCCTCTATTCCCATCTCATTCATGTACTTGTCAAGACGCCCCTTAAAAGTCACTACCGTATTCGCTTCCACTACCTCCCCCGGCAACGGGTTCCAGGCACCCACCACTCTCTGTGTAAAAAATCTGCCTCGTACATCTCTTTTAAAACTTGCCCCTCGCACCTTAAACCTATGCCCCCTAGTAATTAACTCTTCCACCCTGGGAAAAAGCTTCTGACTATCCACTCTGTCCATGCCTCTCATAATCTTGTAGACTTCTATCAGGTCTCCCCTCAACCTCCGTCGCTCCAGTGAGAACAAACCAAGTTTCTCCAACCTCTCCTCAGGTAATGCCCTCCATACCAGGCAACATCCTGGTAAATCTTTTCTGTACCCTCTCCAAAGCCTCCACATCCTTCTGGTAGTGTGGCGACCAGAATTGAACACTATATTCCAAGTGCGGCATCACTAAGGTTCTATAAAGTGTCAACATGACTTGCCAATTTTTAAACTCAATATCCTGGCCGATGAAGGCGAGAATGCCGTGTGCCTTCTTGACTACCTTCTCCACCTGCATTGCCACTTTCAGTGACCTGTGTACCTGTACACCCAGATCCCTTTGCCTATCAATACTCCTAAGGGTTCTGCCATTTACTGTATATTTCCTATTTGTATTAGACCTTCCAAAATGCATTACCTCACATTTGTCCGGATTAAACTCCATCTGCCATCTCTCCACCCAAGTCTCCAACTGATCTATATCCTGCTGTATCCTCTGATGGTCCTCATCGCTATCCGCTAGAGGATAGCTCATAAGATTCCATTAGGGGGACACCTCGGAATAAAGAAAACCCAAGACAGTTTTATTGACCCGGGCTACACAAGGATGTAGTCTCCTTTTGTCAAACCTGTCACCTCTGTCAGATAATAGGGAAACTGCAAACAGTAATCAAGCCTGCACCATTAATCCCTATTCTAGCATTTGACAAACCATTTACAATGGTCCTAATCAACTGTGCACGGCCATTGTCGAGAACCTGAAGTGGGAATCAATATTTGCTAACTATCATGGATATAGCCACCCGATTCCCTTAAGCCATACTCTTAAGAACCAGAACTTTGACAAGGGGTCATCTGGACTCGAAACATCAGCTCTTTTCTCTCCTTACAGATGCTGCCAGACCTGCTGAGATTTTCCAGCATTTTCTCTTTTAGTCCCTTAAGAACCATTACAGCTAAGAGAATAGGGGAGAAGTTAACCAAATTCTTTCCTAGATATGATTTGCCAAAGGAGATTCAGACACACCAATTTTATGTCAGGGCTATTCAAACAGGTCATGAATAACCTGGAGATCAGACAGTACAACTCATCAGCCCAGGAAGCCCTGGACAGATGGCACCAAACTCTGAAAAAAATGATGAGAGCTTACAGCCAAGATTACCCTCATGATTGGGACAAGTGGATTCCATTTTTATTATTTGCAATTAGGGATGTAGCAAATGAGTCCACCAAATTTAGTCTGAATTGGTCTACAGGCGTGAGGTCAGAGGTCCACTGAAATTAATTTGGGAAAAGTTACTAACTACAAAGTCAGAGACGACACTTTTAGATTACATCTCAAATTTCAAGGAACGATTGAATGGGGCCTGCAAGCTGACGAGAAAACATTTAAAGACAGCTCAGCAGGGAATGAAAGCCACAGTTTATGGGAAGGCCCAAACTCATAATTTTACAACAGGAGAGAGAGTGCTTGTGTTAGTACCTGTGTCAGAAGACCTCTTGAAAGTTAGATTCAGCAGGCCGTATCATATAGAAAGGAAATTGAGGAAGGTAAACTACCTGATACGCTCTCCAGAAAGATGAAAATCGGACAGTGTGTGATATGTAAACATGTTAAAAAAATATTGGGATAGGTAAGATGAGAACAAGCATGAGGTCTAGTTAGTCACGAAGAAGGGGGAAAATGAAGGTGAAAATTATGACAGTGACTTCCCTAAAATTCATTTGGGAAATAAGG
Source organism: Mustelus asterias (assembly GCF_964213995.1). Lineage (NCBI taxonomy): Eukaryota > Metazoa > Chordata > Chondrichthyes > Carcharhiniformes > Triakidae > Mustelus > Mustelus asterias. The sequence continues at coordinate 38,258,670 of NC_135809.1, read as the reverse complement.
GAGTACTGGAAAATTTAAACCAGTGGTTAAGTCATCTCCCAGATAAGAGATGGAGAGAACTGAAAGAGTTAGTGCAGTCCTACAGATGCATTTGCAGGAATAAACTAGATAAAACGGGGTTACTCATAGAAAGAAACTCATAGAAACCCTACAGTACAGATAGAGGCCATTCGGCCCATTGAGTCTGCACCGACCACAATCCCACCCAGGCCATACCCCCATATATTTTACCCACTAATCCCTCTAACCTACGCATCTCAGGACACTAAGGGGCAATTTTCTAGCATGGCCAATCAACCAAACCCGCACATCTTTGGATTGTGGGAGGAAACCGGAGCACCCGGAGGAAACCCACGCAGACACGAGGAGAATGTGCAAACTCCACACAGACAGTGACCCAAGCTGGGAATCGAACCCAGGTCCCTGGAGCTGTGAAGCAGCAGTGCTAACCATTGTGCTACCGTGCCGCCTCAACCACTGTGCTACCGTGCCGTTAGTGATGCATGAAGCAGATGTGGGGCACACCGCGCCAATCAAAAGCATCCATATAGGTTAAGTCTAGCTAAGTTGTCACAGGTACAGAAGGAAATTGAGTATATGCTCCAAAATGATCTTATTGAATTAAATTCTTGTGATTAGAGCTCCCCTTTTGTCCTGGTGCCCAAGTCGGATGGAAGCCAGAGACTGCATGTATTACAGGTGAGCGAATGCTGTAGCCAAGAGGGATTTGTTTCCTAGTCCATGTTTGGAAGATTGCATCAAAAGCATTCGACGGTCGCAATTCATCACTAAAGGACTAAAGGACTATTGGCAAGTACCTTTGACTGAGACTTTGTCAGTTCACGGTTATGCCGTTTGGGATGAAAAGCGCCCCAGTGGCCTTTCAGCCACTCACGAAACAAGTGATTTGAGGATTGAGTCACTGTACATTGATGACTTGGTGTTGTTCAGCCAGAGTTGGAAAGAGCATTTATGTCATTCAAAGAAACTGACTGCTTAGAACAAGCCAACCTTGTGAGAAACCTAGCAAAAAGCAAATTTGCTAAGGTCCATATTTCATACCCAGAACACATAGTGGGATAAGGCCAAATGGTCCCATGAGATGCAAAAGTGCAGGCCATTTGGGGTTTTCCGGAACCCACCACTCAAAATTAAAAAATTCTAAGATTTCTGGACATGAGCAAATTCTATCGCAAGTTCATCCCAAATTTTAGCAGTGTGGTAGCACCACTCACAGAGCTCTTAAAGAAGAACAAGCACTTTATCTGAACAGTGGGCTGTCAAACGGCATTCAACCATTTAAAAACTGTGCTGATGACAAACTCAGCATTAGCAACACCCGACTATGACAAGCAGTTCAAACTGGTGGTGGATACGAGTGACATTGATGTAGGGGATGTGTTACTGCAAAAAGATAAACTTAGCCTTGAGAAGCCAGTGGGATATTTTCCAATTAAATCAAAATCGCCCATTGAGAAAGAGATTTTAAGCCTGGTACTGGCACTACAACATTTTGAATTTATGTTGCCAGCAACGCCGCAGAGACAATTGTATACACAGACCATAACTCTTTAAAATTTCTGGAAAAATTCCAAGACCGGAACACCAGGTAATTCCAATGGTGTTTGCTGTTGCAACCATTCAACTTAAAAAGCTTTCATGTGGCCAGGAGGGAAAATGTCATTGTGGACACATTATCCCAAGTATAGTAGAGATTTCTGAGAACAGCGGGGGAAAATTTACGGGGTATCCTCAATGTTAATGCATGCTCTTGAATTTTGTAATGTTTAATATGATAGCACAAATAAGAATAAGGTTGAGAAATGAAACGTCTTTCAAATTAAGACATTTCATTTTTAAAAAGGGGCGACGTGTCATGAATATGTCCAGTAACAAGCAATACCAAGAATGTAACAAAACTAACTGGTAGAAGCCATCAGCATTTCAAAAGGCATTTCACAGAATGTGAGTCTCTCAGTAGCAAGATTAACAGGTTTAGACAGACCAGAAGAATATATCGTCATGAGTTACATGATTAAACGTCAAGGAAAGCATACGTTTGTTAATTTTTTAGAGCTGCAAAAGTTGAGGGGACTGACAGCAAATACACAAGAGAGAACAATCAATGGGGAAAATAGTATAATTGCCAACACTCAAGGAAGCAGCCAGGCAGATTCCACCTAGTAGCCTGGAAGCCAGTTCTAGCTAGCATACAAGAAGCAAGAGTACAGAAACCTTTGTGCATGCAGTTAAAACCATTTCTTCGCTGAACCAAGAAGAGACATTTCCCACTAGGGATGGGCAATAAACGCTGGCCTAGCCAGCGCGCCCACATCCCATAAATAATGGCCATTTGTGTTGCTCACCAGTTACGCCATCAGGGAACTGGCTGCAGATGGGTCACCTTCGCAGGACTAGATGATCCTGCTGGTGGGAAAGGCTGGAAAATACTGCCCTTTGTGTCAGTCATTGGGAATTCAGATCTCTTTTTAGAAGCTGTCGTCTACAGTAGCAGTACATAAAGAGAGAGAGAGACCAACAGTTATATCAAGTAGACTAATGAATTCTCAGGAGGAAGTCAATTTAAGGACTGATTTTCCTTGCTTTTCTTCCCCAGAGCACTCAGTTTCCTGAGCAAAGGTCAGAAAAGGAGAGGCAATTTATCATATTTTTTATATATTTAATGATGCTATGTGATTTCTACCAGTTTCAGAAATGATGGCATTTTGGCCTCCTCCAGGTCCTCTGTTGACCAAGGAGTCGCCAAGAATTTTAGGAGCAGGCTGACGATATTATGATAGACCAAAGATCAATTTATCTATTTATTTACCTTTATTTAGTCAGGTGAGTCAATTAGAAACCAATTCTCATTTATAATAATGGTATGGCGAGCAACAGAAATTACACAATATAACTCATATAAACACCAACAACAATAAAATGCAAATTAGCAGTAAAAAACAACTGACAGTAAAAATATCAGTCAATAGAACCTTAACCCTCCAGCGAAAGGAATCCACAGTAATAAAATTTGGTAGCTTCAGCTTCAGTTGTAACTCATTCCAGGCATCTGCAAACCAAAATGAATTACAACCAAAGATTGTGCTCACTTTTGGAGTGACCAATTTCACAAATCAATTCAGGACAGCTTTCTGGCAACATTCATCAGCAACCCAGTCATTCTGACCTATTTAGGCCCTCAGCTGCCAATTACACTTTTGATCCTGACATAGCTCTCACTATCTCCTCCAATCATGTAAATTGTTATTACAGGATGTCAGCCATTTGAGCTGGGCAGGAGCAGAGCGCTTTGGGAATTATTATAAATGTGCTATATGATTATTTGGAAAGTATATCAGTTAATAGGGACTTTTAACAAGGGTTTTGGCAACAGATATCCTATCTCAACAAGTTAGTCCATTTTTTTAAAGAAGCCATGACGTTGGTCATGGATGGTGGCTTTGAGAGCACACTTGGACTAAAAGTCAAATTTTATACTAAATTGTGAATCATTTATAATTGTGCAGCTAGAAAGTGATCAATAATCTTTTCTGTTAAATTTAGGGCATTGGGAAGGAAGCTTAAGAACATAAGAAATAGGAGCAGGAGTAGGCCATCTAGCCCCTCGAGCCTGCCCCGCCATTCAATAAGATCATGGCTGATCTGATAGTGGTTTAGTTCCACTTACCCGCCTGCTCCCCATAACCCCTAATTCCCTTATTGATCAGAAATCTATCTACCTGTGACTTAAACATATTTAACGAGGTAGCCTCCACTGCTTCAATGGGCAGAGAATTCCAGAGATTCACTACCCTCTGAGAGAAGAAGTTCCTCCTCAACTCTGTTCTAAACTGACTCCCCCTTATTTTGAGGCTGTGTCCTGTAGTTCTTGTTTCCTTTCTAAGTGGAAAGAATCTCTCTGCCTCTACCCTGTCTAGCCCCTTCATTATCTTATATGTCTCTATAAGATCTCCCCTCAGCCTTCTAAACTCCAATGAGTACAGGCCCAATCTACTCAATCTCTCCTCATAAGCTAACCCCCTCATCTCCGGTATCAATCTGGTGAACCTTCTCTGTACTCCCTCCAAGGCCAATACATCCTTCCGCAAATAAGGGGACCAAAATTGCACACAGTACTCCAGTTGCGGCCTCACCAGTACCTTGTACAATTGCAGCAAGACCTCCCTGCTTTTATACTCCATCCCCTTTGCGATAAAGGCCAACATTCCATTTGCCTTCTTGATCACCTGCTGCACCTGCAAACTGAGTTTTTGCGATTCATGCACAAGGACCCCCAGGTCCCTCTGCACAGTAGCATGTTGTAATTTTTCACCATTTAAATAATAGTCCATTTTACTATTATTCCTTCCAAAGTGGATAACCTGACACTTGTCAACGTTATACTCCATCTGCCAGATCCTCGCCCACTCACTTAGCCTATCCAAATCTCTCTGCAGACTTTCTGCATCCTCCACGCAATTCGCTTTCCCACTCATCTTTGTATCATCCGCAAACTTTGTTACCCTACACTCGGTCCCCTCCTCCAGATCGTCTATGTATATGGTATAAACAGTTGAGGCCCCAGCACCGATCTCTGCGGCACGCCACTAGTCACCAACTGCCAACCAGAAAAGCACCCATTTATTCCAACTCTCTGCTTCCTGTTAGATAGCCAATCCTCAATCCATGCTAACACTTTACCCCCAACTCCGTGTACCCTAGTCTTCTGCAGCAACCTTTTGTGAGGCACCTTATCGAACGCCTTCTGGAAATCCAAAAACACCACATCCAACAGTTCCCCTCTGTCAACCGCACTCGTTACATCTTCATAAAAATCCAGTAAATTTGTCAAACACGACTTTCCCTTCATGAATCCATGCTGCGTCTGCTTGATCGAACCATTTTTTTCCAGGTGTCCTGCTATTTCTTCTTTAATGATGGATTCCAGCAATTTCCCAACTACGGACGTGAAGCTAACCGGCCTGTAGTTACCCACCTTTTGTCTACCTCCTTTTTTAAACAGTGGCGTCACATTAGCTGTTTTCCAATCAGCTGGCACTTCCCCAGAGTCCAGCAAATTTTGATAAATTACAACCAACGCATCCGCTATTACTTTTGCCATTTCTTTCAGTACTCTGGATGCATTCCATCCGGGTCCAGGGACTTGGCTAGCTTTAGTCCCATCAGCCTACCAAGCACTACCTCTTTAGTAATAGTAATTGTTTTAAGGAGCTCACCCCCTACAGTCCCACGACCATCAATTTTCGGTAAGCTATTTGTGTCCTCTACCGTGAAGACCGACACAAAAATCTTGTTTAAGGCTTCGGCCATTTCCTCGTTTCCCATTATTAAATCCCCCTTCTCATCTTCTAAGGGTCCAACATTTGCTTTAGCTACTCTTTTCCTTTTTATATAATTGTAAAAACTTTTACTATCAGTTTTTATATTTTGTGCTAGTTTAGTTTCATAATCTATCTTTCCTTTCTCTATCGCTTTCTTAGTAGTTCTTTGTTGTTTTTAAAGCTTTCCCAATCTTATAATTCCCCACTAGTTTTGGGCACTCTGTACGCATCGGTTTTTAATTTAATACTCTTCTTTATTTCCTTAGTTATCCACGGCTGGTTATCCCTTTTCTTACATTCCTTTTTTATCACAGGAATATATTTTTGCTGAGTACTGAGAAAAATCTCCTTAAAAATCCGCTACTGTTGCTCAGCTGTCCTACCAACTAGTCTGCGCTCCCAGTCTACATTAGCCAATTCTACCCTCATCCTTTTGTACTCCCCTCTGTTCAAGCAGAGGACACTGGTTTGGGACCCTACTTTCTCTCCCTCCATTTGTATTAGAAATTCAACCATATGGTGATCACTCATTCCAAGAGGATTCCTCACAAGAAGATCATTAATTTTACCTGTCTCATTACACAGGACCAGATCCAAGATAGCTCGCTCCCTCGTAGGTTCTGTAACATACTGTTCGAGGAAACTATCCCGACAGCATTCTAAGAACTCTTCCTCAAGTCCACCGCGTCCGACTTGAGTCAACCAATCAATATGCAGGTTAAAATCCCCCATGACTATTGCTGTCCCGTTTTTGCACGCATCCATTATTTGCTTGTTTATAGCCCGACCCACCTCAAAGTTATTATTTGGGGGCCTATAGACCACGCCCACCAGTGACTTTCTCCCCTTACTATTCCTTATCTCCACCCACAACGATTCCACATTCTGCTCCTTAGAGCCTATATCGTCTCTCACTACCGCCCTGAGGCGGTAAGGGAAGGAATTCCATTGCATTATTTTCTGAAACACTATTTGTGCCACGTGTTTGTGAAAACAGAGAGTAATGAGGCAGACTACTGTGTTGGTCAGGCTTTGATATAAGGAGTCAGCATTTCAGTTTCCCAAGCAATGTGACATCTTCTAGAATAGGGAGAACCTTTCTGGATGAATGTCACTTCAACAAAATGATTGAGTTGTTGGTTAGCAAGATAGGTAGAATGGTGTGCGGTGTTTAAACTAGACGTAGGTGAGGTTGCAATTGGTGTAAGACAGCACCCACACATACTGGTTGGAGCACACCTTAAGGTGCATCAGTGTAAAGCTCAATCCCAATGGCGGAGGATAAACCAAGTAAAAAGGTTACAATGTAAGGATGCATGACAACCAATTTACACAGAGCAAGGTCCCACAAACATCAATGTGATAATTACTAGATTTTTTTAAGAGATGTTGGTTGAGGGATAAATATTAATCAGGACACTTGAAAGTGTCCCCACTGTTCTATTAAAGGTGTAATGGGATCATTTGGGTCCACCTGAAAGGGCATATAGAGACTTGGGTTAGCCTTTCATCTGGAAGATAGTACCTTTGGCAGTGTAGCACAACTTCAATACTGCACTGAAGTGTCAGCCCAATACCAATAACCACGGTGCGATTGTTGTCGCTGCAGGCTTGATGGGCCAAATGGCCTCCTTCTGCGCTGTAGATTCAATGATTCTATGAATAATGAAAAGGGTCCTATTACAAGTGCAGGACCCTAATTTGAGTACTTTATTTTTAAGTTTTAATAGCTTGGTGTGTGCTCTGAATGCCTATGGAGTGGCCCAAACCAACATGATGGCTGATGCACTTCTGGCTGGTAATAAGCTTGCATGCCCCACCTGCCATTTTGGCTTTTAGGTGCCTGTTTTGCACATACAAAATGGGAGCTGCGCCATTGAATCTCTGGGCCATTGCCTGTTTCATATATTCTGGATGAGGGAAATAATTAATAAAGAGAGGAAAGAAAGATCTCCTAGTTCTATGTTCTGTAAATGCTGACTTGCATTGGCCTCCTGGCAACAAATGAAAATGCAGCATATGACATTTGTTCACTGATTTGGTACGCATGATTAGCTGCTGCGGGGACATGTGAAGGAATTGTATTAATTTGTTCACTGAGTCAAAAATGAATGTACCCTCCCAAGCTGCATTATGTCTCTGTAGCACCTAATTTCTCCAGAGTGATAAAATGTCAAATGACAGACATTACCTCCATGAACTGCCACTAGGCTGACGCTTTTTTCATGCATCCCTCTGGCAATGCTTATCTTAATATGCCCCTCCAAGGGCAGAGCATTGCATTAAGGTAACAATTTCATAAAATGATCCTTTTACAATTCATTTATGTTTGGCTAATCTAGTATTTTTATACTTTATAGTCCTATAGAGCTCTTGTTCAACCACTGAAAAGTAACTTGCTGCTCTTAAAATACTGGTTAGATAATCAAGATGAAGACCAAGAAGGCCTGGGGTTGAAGCTATCAAACCTGAGAGTGGTAGACATTGGTTAGATTTGCAAAAGAGGCAAAGAAACTACACAGCAAATGTTTCAATGGGAGCACGACATATCAGACACAATGACTTCCGTACCCAGTTCTTCCATCTGTGATGTGTCTGATTTTATGTTAATTTATTTTAATCGCCAGAAAATTCAAAACATCTGAAATGAGAGCGCTGACGTCAATGTTTGATTCTTTGATCAGTGCTCCCTTCAAGCAAAAGCACCCTGCCAAGATCACCGCCTCACAACATTTATTTTTTACGTCTGAAGAATTGAAAGACATAAGATTTCCATTTATCTCATTAAAAGGCAGTCTGAAGGTATAGCACCAAAGCACAATGAAAGGAATGGAGAAATTGCACACCCATGTGACCTGAAAGAAGTTGATGAATGTACAGTAAAATCTTCAGCAAAAGAGGGGATAGGTGAATAATGATTCAAGAAAGATGATTGATATTAAGTTGTTGGAGTGGATAGAGCCCAGGGAATCTCTGACTAAATGGAAAATGAGTCAGAGCATGAGCCATCAACTGCAGCATGTTTCTCACCCTTTTACTGTTTTCTATCTACCCCATGTCTTTCAACTTATCTCTCTTATTTTGTCAATTATCCTCTTTTACTCTAATTGAGCTTCCATCGTTCCATCACTTTTCTTCTCTCCATCTCTGTTTTGAGCCATGATTCTACAAATCTGAAAAGAGGGGCCGAGAAGCTAAGGAAGATAGCTTAATCCTCCAAACCCAATGAAGACTATTAACTCAATGTAACCCAAAACTTCCTGCGCCTCTTTGGATCTGACGTTGTTTGCTGTTGTTGGTGCATTTGATGCCATGTAGATCCTGGATGGTAGAATTGTAATCTCAATGATATCATCAGGCTGCAATTTTCCCATTTAAATTACCAGCAGGCACCAGGCACCCCCACACTGATGGAATCATAGAATCCCTACAGTGCAGAAGGAGACCATTCAGCCCATCGAGTCTGCACCGACAACAATCCCACCCAGGCTCTATCCCCATAACCCCACACATTTACCCCACTAATCCCTCTAATCTACATATCCCGGGACACTAAGGGAGAATTTAGCATGGCCAATGCACCTAAGTCGCACATCGTTCAGATTGTGGGAGGAAACCGGAGCATCTGGAATAACCTACACATCCCAGGACACTAAGGGAGAATTTAGCATGGCCAATGCACCTAACCCCCACATCGTTTGGACTGTGCGAGGAAACCGGAGCACCTGGAGGAAACCTACGCATACATGGTGGTGTCCCATGTTAAAATGGCATGAGTGGGAACAAGAATGAGTTGTGACCACCCCTCCACATTCTGTTCATGCTGGGGGGGTGTTGAGATAAAATCGAGGTTTCCATTCATCTCTCCTCTGGTTCTCTCTCCTTCAGTTGTTTCTTGTCATTCTTTCTGTTTGTGTATTTGTTATTTGCCATTTCTCCCTCTTTGTTCTTGTTTTTTCTCCCAGTTCTTGCCTATTCCTTTCTCTCATTTATTTCTATCTCCTAATTCTATTGTTTGTTCCTGAATGTTTTTTCTACAAAGAGCCAGAGGGGAGCTGAGGAGAAGGTTTTTTTTAAATCAGCAAATTCTTGTGACCTGGAATGCACTGTATGAAAGGGTAGTGGGAGCAGATTCAACAGTAATTTTCAAAAGGGAATTGGATAAATACCCAAAAAACATTGCAGGACCATGGGAGTGGGAATAATTGGACAGTTGTTTCAAATTTCTGACACAGGCATAGTGGGTCGAATGGCCTCTTTTGGTGTTGTGCGATTCTATCCCATCTGTTCTCTCACCTTTATTCTCATGCATATCTTCATTTCTCCTTCTCTGAGTCTCTTCCAGCAGCTTTTGTGCTCTCGTCCTCCTATCTGTGCTCCTTTTTCACTTGCATTTTTATTTCTTTCCTTCTATTTCTCACTTCCTACCTATATTTTCCTCTCGTTCCTCCTCATCTTTCTGCATCTGTACCTCTGGTCCTATCTTTATCCTTACTCATCCACCTGTCTCCGTTTGATTTCATTACTTTTCCCCACTTTTGACGCATATACTGACTCAGTTTGGTATGATAATTTTTCTATTAAAGCTGCGACTGTAAAGGCGCCAGCATCCTCGGATAATGCACGATTCGCAGTCACCGTATGAACCCCGCGTCCTTTATGCAATAAGCCAGAATTTTATTTAATTTTAACAGGAATCCTCTCCAATAATGACAAGTACAGTCTCCGCTTCTGCCAACAGATAAATAGCTGGACAAATGCAAGTGGAATCATAAACTAATACTAATTATCCATAATACACCACCAATTTGTAACTTGTAATGGATGTAAGCAAATATGCATATAAAATATACAAATATAAAAGGAAACATATAGAAACTCGTAAATATATATGCACGAGCACACATCCACGACCATATATCTATTCATTCACATAAACACTCCTAAACTATTGAGGAGTTCACATCAAATCTATATTGATTATAAGTATAAACGTCCTTCGTTGATCTATCCTCGTACATCAGAACTGCTGCCCACTGCAGACACTGCTGCCAGCAGAAAGGGCGACTCACCAGATCTTTCGATGTTCCCAACCTTTTCAGCCCGTCCAAGGGGAGCAAGTCTGCCGAATCTTTGTGGATAAACTGCGTGGCTTGCTTTAGCCGCCTCTGCTGATGAAGGATAGCTTTGTCCCTGATTTCCATTTCGTTTTTCTTGAGATCGGACATTGCTGCTGCATTTGATTTCCCCCCTGCTTCCACGGTGTATGAGTGCTTCCGTGTTGTTGCTGCCCTGTCCTGATCCTCTCCGCTAGCACTTTGCTCCTCTGCAGCTCGCTGGCTCTGGGCTTTTTTTTCCCCCCTCCGGGGTGTCTGCCTGCAACATACGTCACAGACAACACATTTTCCAGAAATAACAAAACGAAAAGAGCGGAGGAAACCTGCAGGAATATAGACAGCAGAAAGTGAAAAATACTGAGAGAGGTGAGAGGAGGAGATGGGAAAGTCACCGGCCTTACCCAACGCCTATTGATCAGCACCTATTTCAGATTTCCACCCTGAATGGGTCGAATAATGATTCCCAATGAATCTGTGTCTTTTAAGTCCAGGTGGAATTAGTGCTGACAAACCTTACCAGAAAAGAACCACATACATCACAATAAATAATTAAAAACCCAAAGTAATTGTTTCTTATTTTTCATCCAGATTGTTGCTTAATTGTTTCCAGTTGGTTTTGAATTTGCTATAGTGGAAGGTTTTCTCTGCCCAATTTTACTCGGAAGAGACACAGAACCGGATTTCAGAAAATATCGACTCTGTTATTGAAATTACCTCACGTAACAATGCAGCCTGGTAATGTATTATAGTAAATCTCCAGTATTTAGAATGATTCCCTCCTAGGATCAGTTTGGACAAATCTGCCGGCAGTTCCGGTGTTTGGGTCTGATGTGATTTGTTAAACTGTGATTTTGTAACCGATTTCATTCCGCCGCAAATCCTGAAAAGCTATACATTTTATTCATGGTTTAAATAGAGTTGTTACATTGTGAGCAAATATGTTGTTCAGATCCTTCTTTCCCCCTTTCTGCTATCCCTATTCTAATACTTGGAAGTGTTTTCGTTCAATGAACCCGATATAAAACTGGCTGCCTTTTGCCATCATTGGCATCAGTCTCGGTGCTATTGAAATACAGTTTAATATGTTTGGACTTACAGACGGAGAAGCCAGCTCCTTGTCGACTGTTAAAAGCACTTGTGGTAAACAGACTACGTGACAGTTACTGCTCGTGCTGTCGTTTGCAATGCTATATGGTTCCCAAGTAGACGGTCTGCCCTTAAGGGAGCTTCACATCAACTGAAACACCTATTCTACATTAGGAATTAGCTTCGTTTGAACGCATTATCATGAGATAAATGAATTTAACTTTTTTTTTAAAGTCAGGCCTTAGCTATGCATTGCTTTAATTTCTGGCACCACACTTAGTAACTTCTGAAGAATGTGAAGGCCTTTGGAGAGGGTGCAGAATGATGGAAGGTATGAAGGACTGCAGTTGTATAAAGAGGAACTGGGTTCCTCCTCCTCAGAGCAGAGACGATCCAAAGAAGATTTGAAAAGAGTTGTATAAATCAATTAACAGATTTAATGTAGTAAATAAGGAGAAATTGTTTTCAGTGGGAGATGCTTATTAGAGGGCACAGATTTAAAGTGATTGGCAAAAGAACTGGAGGCTGCCTGAGGAGACCATTTTCTAACACAAGATGTGATCTGGAATGTACTGCCTGAATGTGTAGCAGAAACAGATTACTCAGAAACACACAAAATAGGAACAGGTGTAGGCCATTCGGCCTTTAGAGCCTGCTCCGCCATTTAACATGGTCATGGCTGATCCTCTACCTCAAGCACCATAATTCAGCGCTCTCCCCATGCCCATTGACACCTATAGAGTCTAGAAATCTATCTATTTTCTTCTTAAATATATTCAGTGATTTTCCCTCCATCGCCTTCTGTGGTTGAGAATTCCACAGGCTCACCGCCTTCTGAATGAAGAAATTTCTCATCTCAGTCCTAATGGCTTACCTCATATCCTGAGACCTCTTGTTCTCGACCCTCCAGCCTGAAAAAATAACATCTCTGCATCCAGTCTGTCCAACCCTGTCAGAATTTTATATATTTCAATTAGATCCCCTCTCATTCTTCTAAATTCCAGTGAAAATAGGCCCAGTTGATCCAATCTCTCCTCATATTTCCATCCTGCTACCCCAGGAATCAGTCTGTTGAATCTCCACTGTGCTCCCTCTAAGGCAAATATATTCTCTTTTAGGTAAGGAGACCAAAACTTCACATAATACTCTCACCAAAGCCCTGTACAGCTGCAGTAAGACATCCTAGCTCCTGTACTCAAGTCCTCTTGCAATGAAGGCCAACTTACCATTTGCCTTCCTAACTGCTTGCTGTACCTGCATGCTTACTTTCAGTGACTGGTGTACTAGGACACCCAGGTCCCTTTGTATGTCAATATTTTCCACTCACTCAACTTGTCTAAATCAGCTTAAAGCCTCTTAACGTCTTCCTCACCATTCACATTCCCACCATGTTTTGTGTTGTCAGCAGACTTGGAAATATTGCTCTTGATTCCCTCATCCAAATCATTGATATCTACATTTTGAATATCTAGGGCCCAAACATTGATCCCTCCGGGACTCCACTAGTTACAACCTGCCACTTTGAAAATGACCCATTTAATCCTACTCTCTGTTTCCTGTCTGCCAATCAATTCTCAATCCACACCAATACATTACCTCTAATCCTATGTGCTTTAGTTTTGCTCACTAACCTTTTAAGTGAGATTTTATCAAAGGCTTTCTGAAAATCCAAATACACCACATCCATTGGTTCACCCTTATCTATTCTACTAATTGCATCCTCAAAAAACTCCAGTGGGTTTGTCAAACATGACTATCCTTTCATAAACCATGTTGACTTTGTCTAATCCCATTAATATTTTCTAATATTTTCTGTTATAGCATCTTTTATAATAGACTCCAGAATCTAGAGTCTAGATAATCGATTGAACTTTCAAAATGGAAATGAATAAGTACTTGGAAAAGATTTGCAGGGCTATGGGGAAAGAACAGGGTAGTGGTACTAACTGGATAGCTCTACCAAAGAGATACCACAAAGCCAAATAACTTCTTAAGCTGTATTATTCTTTGATTCAATGATAACATAGAATTGGAACATAGACTTGGTAACAATCATAGAACTACAATACAGTTGGTCCCTTCATCCTAATTATTAGTGTAGACCTCATATAGTTGAAGTCCCAGCACTGAAACCCAACAGCACACTCCACTAATCACAGTTTGTCTACTTGAAAATGATCTATTTTTCCTGACTCTTTGTTTCCTGTTGGCTGGCCAATTCTCTATCAATACTAATATATCACTCCTAGCACTATGAGCTCTTCTGTTGTGACATTTTATGTGGCACCTTATCAAATGTCATTTGAAAATCCAAATGCACTACATTGTTTATCTATCCATCTTGTTATATTTTCAAACTACTCCAATAAATCTATCAAATATGACCTCCCTTACACAAAGCCATTTTGACTCTGCCTGATTGTATTAAAATTTTATAGATGTCCTGCTACTACCTGCTTAATAAGGATTCCAACATTTTCCCAATGATAGATGTCAAACTAACTGGCCTTTCATTTGCTGCTTACTGTTTCCCCACTTTCTTGAATAGTGGGGTTAGATGTGTGACTTTCCAATCTGTTAGGTCCTTTCCACAATTTAGGAAATTTTTGAAGATTATAGCCAATGTTTCACTGTCTCTACAGTCACTTCCTTTAATATTCTAAGATGCCCTAACAACACACCAGTGTACCTACACCACATGGACTGCAGCAGTTCAAGAAGGCAACTCACCATTACCTTCTCAAGGGAGGTTAGGAATGAGTAATAAATGCTGACCTAGCTAGCAATGCCCACTTCCAGTGAACACATTTTAAAAAATATTAGCAATCAGGTCCAAGGACTTGTCAGCCTTTAGTCCCATCTTCCCCTATTGCAAGTCCCAGAGTCTATTCTCCCCTTTATGAGAGAGAACTAAATTGTGTTGATTTAACCTGAGGGTCACCACACCCCAGGCAAGGTTGAGAAGACAGGGCCTGCAAGAATAACCTCAGCTGGTATGGGAACTGAATCCACACTATTGGCATCACTCCACATCATGAACCAGCCATCTAGTGAACTGAGCCAACCCACCCCCTAGCCCAACGTTCCCTGAAAAGTTGTAACTATCTCTACTTCAAATGGATCCATATGTTTTAACAACCCATTGCTTGGAAAAGTATTCCCAATCTCTCTCTTCATTGTTTTAATAATAAATTAATGGCATGTTGTAATTGACTTTCCAACCAGAGGAAGTAGTCCTTGCTTACTCACAGTCTCAAAACCCTTTATAATGTTAAGTGTTTATTAAATCTCCTGTCAGCCTTGAGCACTCCAATATACAGTTTCCTTTCACTAATGCATTAATATATTTCTATGATGCAGTACACCAAACCATACACTCTAACTGTGGCTTAACTACTCAGTCGCATAGATGTATCATTATTTATTCACCCCTGTTTGCTAATTCTAAAACTAAGGCTGTTAACTTTTATTGTGGCTTTATTGATCTGCACTCAATTTTTCAGGAAATTATATGTTTGAACCTTGGGTCTCTTGGTTCATCCACATCTTCAGAGTAATCCTCCCAAGTGTACTACATCACACATCTTCATAATAAATTGTATCTGCCACCTGTTTATGACATCAGTCCTATTCACTGTGTGCCATACCCCCTACTTTTGAGTGTCAGATGATTATGAGATTGTGTTCCCTATACGTAAGTTGAAAGCATCAATATATATACTGAAAGCAGAAGTGGGTCCAACAAGGACTCTTGGGGTATATTGCTTCTCCAGTCTATGCGTCTAATTGAATCCTGATATATACATTCTATCCAATCAGTTTCTTCTTTAAAATTCTCTTTGTTAAATGCAGCTTGCCTTTAACAAATCTATGCTGGTCGCTCTTAACTAACCCATGCATTTCTAAGTCTGAACGAACTTTATCTCAAATACGGATTCTAAAAAGCTTGTCCAGAATTGGCCTATTAACAATAATTTACCCATCTCTTCTGAACAAAGTTATGATGACTCTCCAATCCCTTGCCACAATTTGTGTGCTTAAGCAAGATTGAATAATTGCAACAAGAAGCTAATTCTTCTCTGACTACCTTCAATAGACCTCATTGAACAAGATTTGACATTATACAAACCCCTGAGGTGTGTTTATCTTAAATCATGCTAATTTGTTTAGAACCATTTTCTTTGCAACAGATATCTCTAACAATGTTCCATATTCTCCTTTAATACATCTGCACTCTGACATTATTTGTAAAAATCAATACAAAATATTTATCTAATATCTTTTCCATAACTTCATCCTCCATAATTAGGCTCCCTCCTTCATCCATGAGCAGGTGTAGCCTCTTTTTCCACACTCTCTACATATTTCTAATCATCTTTATTATTTCCTTTGTTATCCAATGCTTTTTCTCATTGACTGTTTTAGCCCTCCTAATCTCCATTTTCAACTCCACCACACTTTCTACATTCCTCATGATTTTCTTCAGTATTGTTAACCATGAACTTCTTAACGCCTCCCTTTACATTTCTAATATACAGTAATTTCTAATATTCTGTTTTCCGGCAAGTTCCAGGAATGGGAGGTGCCTGATTATCTAAGATGTAAGGTGTGTCCCATGTTTTCATTCAATCAGAAAGCTCCAGGATCATCTCACAGTGATACCCATGTTGAGGGCTTGCAAGAGGTGCAGAAGTAAGTGAACCTAGTGAGTGGTGCTGAGGGAACATGGTGCTGCAGAGTTGTGGGAGGCTGAAACTGGAGCTAGGGCAAGCCACCAAAAACAGCTTCCTGTGAGTTCGACAATTATTAGCGGGTGTGTGAAAGTGGGGCTGACAGGGGACAAGTATTTGGGATAAGAGACATCTCCAATCAAAAACCAGACCGACAGACCCAGCCCCAGAATTTTTGGTGAATAGAGAATTCCAGTCGGTAGAGTGCTGAATAATATATTTCATTGTATATCACACATTGGTACATGATAAACTGGAAATGTTAGTTCTACTGTGTTTTTTCTTTTAGTTACATATTATACATAAATTGTTAAAATAACTAAGTAATATATAATTTGTAATATACAATTGTGTAAAATTGGGTAATTCAAACGTGCAGTTAAGCAATATATAAAGTATTTATTAAATGTAAACATTTGGTAATATAAAAATCCACAGATTATATATGTTTAATATATGTACTTATGGTAAGTATAATAATGATATTTAATGGAGCAATAGCAGCAGTACTGTCTTACAATATTGACTTGGCTAATATACAGGCACCAATATGCAATTAAGACTAGAAAAAATGTGCTTAGTCTCTGTACATTTACATTGTGCTGGAGCTCACTTGATGACCTAACAGCCTAGGTTTAGGCTCCATGTAGCTGAGCAGAGGGAAGATAGAGTTTGCTACATGCCTACTGGCATGATAAGCACTGACCTTAAAAAGCTTGCAGCAACATGAAGGCGCAGGCATTAGGATTATCATTTGTGTTTGGAAAAGAATGTCTAAGGTTGAAGAATGGCTGAAACATCTGCAGGAGAATAAAATGCATCCAGTTTCCTCAGAGGGCAGTGAAAATACTGATGCAAGGAGCAAGCTTGGCATGGAGGAGTGCAGAAAACAAAGGAGAGCTGCTGGGGGGTAATGGCAGAAGATTGGTGGGGCAGTGAGTGGCAACTCTGCCAGCCCACTTGATCAAACAATATCAGATGAAAGTTACCCTACAAGGTCAATCACATAGACCCACAAACTACAGCAAGGATTCTCCCAAAAAAATTCTAAGTCCCCAATTTGTATGAAAATGGGAGTAACTCCTACCAATTATTTTAACGGGATTTTCAGATTGAATCTCTGAACATTGCAGAGTGCCGTCGGGATTCCCTATGATAATCAGGGGGTGGGACCTATTCCCACTGGAAGGGTTGGCAGCCTAGTGCTGAGTGGACCAGTGCGCTTGCACTGATCTATCAGAGTCAAGATTGGCGCATGCACACTGGACCCGCATTGTTGGCCTCCCGATTGCTGGCCGGACCCGCAACGCCCATCATTGGCTCTCCGACCACCCCCTTCCCCAGCCCCATTCGGCCCAGCCCTAATGTCCCCCCCACTGCCCCTCCACCCTTCACCCGGCCAGCCCTGATCTCCCGAACCCTCCCCTCCCCCAGCAGCCACGACCTGGTGCCAAGGGGGCCAGGCTGGCACTGCCCGAGGGCACCCCCGACCCCTGGCCTCCCGGGGGGAGAGGGGGTGGATTTCAATGGCCTCTCTTCACTCCAGTGAGGTCGGGCCACCTGTTCCCTGTTAGTGGGGAGCAGTTGTAAACCCCACTGGAGTGAACCACTCCTGGCGGGGGGAGAAGCTAATGGGTCCGGAGACTTCAGTCTTGGACCTGTTAATCAAATGCAAATTGCAATTAGAATATTGAAATCAGCTCCGAGCCGATTTCTGGCACAGAGCTGATTACTCAAAATCTTGGTCACGGAGACGCGCAGAGGCCGTGGTGTCTAGCAGGAAGCCCACGAAACAACCTCTGTTGATGGCTCCCGGCCTGTTGTGCTGCTGGAGCAGTGCAGTGGGCTGGAAGAAACACCCTTCAAGAGTCCATTGCACGAAGCATGTCTACCACTTACACTTAACTCCCCCTCAAATTGTGTAAAGTAATTCATTAGATCACCATCAATGCTCCCAAGGCTTCATCATTTTCTTAGCAATCCTCTCCACCTGTCTTCACCTGGAAGTAACTTGCATTACTTGCATTTGCGCAGTAGAAACTTCACATCTCACCCTCCTCCTGAGTTCCCCAGCATCACAGATTCCAGTTTTCAGCCAATTCGATTCACTCCACATGATATAAAGAAGCAGCCGAAGGCACTGGATACTGCAAAGACTATGGGCCCTTCTAACATTCCGGCAATAGTACTGAAGACTTGTGCTCCAGAACTAGTCATGTCCTAGCCAAGCTGTTCCCATGTAGCTGCAACACTGGCATCTATCTGGAAGTGGAAAATTGCCTAGGTATGTCCTGTTCACAAAAAACAGGACAAATCCAACTCAACCATGTACCAACCATTCAGTCTACTCTTGATCATCAACAAACTGATGGAAGGGGTCACGACAGTGCTATCAAGCAGTACTTCCTCAACAATAAACCGACACTCAGTTTGGGTTTTGGAAGGGCCACTCAGTTTCTGACCACATTACAGCCTTGGTCCAATCATGGACAAAAGAGCTGAACTCAGAAGTGAGGTGAAAGTGACTACCCTTAACATCAAGGCAATATTTGAACAAGTGTGGCATCAAGGAAACCTAGCAAGACTGATGTCAATGAGAATCAGGGGGGAAACTCTTTATTGGTTGGAGTCATACCCATCAAAAAGGAAGATGGCTGTGGTTGTTGGAGGTCAATCATCTCAGTGTCTGAAAACCACTGCAGGAGTCCTGGCCCAACCATCTTTAGCTGCCTCATCACTGAACTTCCCTCCGTCATAAGGTCAAAAGTGGGGATGTTCGCTGATGAGTGGACAATGTTCTGCACCATTTGTGACTCCTCAGATACTGAAGCAGTATGCGTCCATATGTAGCAAAACGTGGACAACATTTCGACTTGGGCTGATAGTAGTAGATAAAGTTTGTGCCGCACAAGTGCCAAGGACTGACTATCTCCAATAAGACAATCTAACTATTTCCCCTTGACATTCAATGGCATTACCATCACTGAATGCTCCACCACCGACCAAAAACTGAATTGGTCCAGCCATATAAATATTGTGACCTCAAGAACAGGTCAGCAACTGGGAATTCTGTGGCAAGGCAATAAGTAACTCATCTTCTGACTCCTCAAAGCCTGTCCAAGGTGCAATATACAAGTCAGGATTGTGACATGATTCTCACCACTTGTCTGGAAGAGTGCAGCTCCAACAACACTTAAGAAGCTCAACACCATCCAGGACAAAGCAGCCTGCTTTACCCCATCCACCCCCTTAAATATTGGCTCCCTCTACTACTGGTGCACAGTGGCAGCAGTGTGTATCATCTATAAGATGCACTGCAACAAAGCACTAAGGCTCCTTTGACAGCCTCTTCCAAACCCACTACCTAGCAGACAAGGGAGTAATTTATGATGGTTGGAGAGATCAGTGCATCTTATTGGATAGTTACTGCCCACCTCAAGCTGGACAGCCCCCAATTAGGTGCTGTCTCACCACAGCCTGCTGGCTTCACTAGCTGCTGGAAGTTTAGTGAGAAACCCCTCAATAAGCGGGTTTCAAATCTATGCACCCGGCAAGACAAACTCAACATAGAAGACACCAGTTCTTTGTACCGTAAGCTAGAATGTAAGGACCATGCGCCCTGGCCTTACTGATGACCTTCTGCAGGTTGGTGATGCACACAAGATAGCTGTGATCAACAAAGAACTTACAAGGTTCAGTATGGTGAAACTAGGCTCACTCAAAATGGATCCCTTAAAAAAACTATACATTCTTCTGGCTAAGGAAAATTCAAAAGGCAACATGCAAGCTCAGAATGGGTTTTGCAATAAAAATAAACCCCACTCTTCACAACTATTGAACCTCCCACAGAAGGCTCAGAAAGACTTCTTACACTTTGCTTGTCAGCAAACCGGGGCCCAGTCAAACCATGATTGTGTAACCATGCCCCCAAACTCACTTCCACCCCAGATGCCAAGGATTAACTCTATCAGTCCATCAACAGAATTGCTAGCTCCAAAGGACTGTACCTCCTCGGGGACTTCAGTGCAAGGGTGGGTACTGACTACATAGCTTGGCCAACATTCATGGCTCCCAAGGGAATCGGCAAGATAAATGAAAATGGATGCAGCTTGCTGGAGCTATGCTGCTACTATGGCCTCTGTGTGACAAATAGCTGCTTCCAAACTAAGCCTTGTCACAAGGTGTTCTGGAAACATCCAAAATCATGTCAACTGGATCTCATAATCACCAGATATACCACCATCAGCAGCATCCTCATTGATTGTAGCTATCACAGCGTTATCTAGCAAGATCAGGCTTCAGCCAAAGAAACTACCATAGAAAGGTCAGCCTTGGAACAACACTTGCCGTTTCACTGACCCAGAAAGGACCCAGGAATTCCTCAACATCCTCAATTTGGCTTTTTAAGACAACAACGCCCAATGCCAGAGTGGGGTGCCAAAGTGGGGTCACCTGCGCAACACCACTCTGCACTCATTGCTTATGGGAAAAGAGATCATGGGAATGCTGATTGGTTTGATGCTTATTGGACTGAAATGCAGTCAGTTAATGCAACCAATAGGAGAGCCTTCAGGAACTACAAATAAGTCACAGGCAAACAAACTGTAGATGCTCTCAGAGCTGCCAAAATTAAATCTCAGCAGCCTGCTTGGCACTGCGCCAATCAATACTGGTCAAAACTCTGAAGCAACATACAATCTGCTGTTGAATCAGATGATGCTAGAGGGATGTATGAGGGAATCAAGAAAGCAATGGGCCCTACAGCAATCAAATCAGCTGCCTTGAAGACAAAAGCAGGGATCATCGTTACTGAACCTAGCAAGCAGATGGAAAGCTGGGTGGAACACTCAGCTCAAAGCAATGGAAAACTTAAAGCAATGGAAAATGTAACGGAAGAGGCTCTCAGTGCAATTTCAGACTTCCCTGTCTTGGAGGAGCTGGATAGCGAGCCCAACATAGTCGAGCTTATCAAGGCTATTGACCATCCCCCTGTGGTAAGGCCCCAGGAAGCAGTGGCATTCCACCTGACATCACCAAACGTGGAGAGCCAGCACTGTTTTAAAAATACTTTTCCAATTCAATCAAATCAAGTCCAATTCAGAGTCTCAACAAGTTGAGACATTTCCAATCCAAGCTGACAAGACAGGGTATGCAACCCCTACCCTGTCATGGGCCTGATCTAGATGAGCCAAGCTGCTTGGAGTAGGCGGACGTTTCCTCCTCTAAGGCTTGATCTCATTTGCATCTTAGCCAAAAGGCCGAGATGCCGCTTTTAAAAATTGCTTCATATGAAAATGAAGCTTAAATGCAACCGAATGACCTCAACCAAGTGCAGCATCAGCAGACCACACTTGATCTTAGCCAAAAGGCCGAGAAGCGAGCCAGCACTGTTACTACGTTTCCATGAAATGTTGTACAAGGGTTAATAATTTATATCTGCATTTGTGTGCTAAGAAAGGGTTAAAACTTCAGTTTTCATCTCAGGTAAAGAAAGGTGCCTGCAAGGTTTGTTTAGGGGCCTGCATTGTAATGAGGGTTTTAGGATGTTCAAACAAACAAAGGATTTAAAAACTAGACTGCTGCATAGCAACGAGGGGCCACACTGAGGCAGCAAGAGCATTTGAGTCAGTTTGAAACCAGGTAACCCAGAGGCAAGGAGCATTCCTTGTACAGGCACTGCCAGTACAGACAGGACAATACAGAGGGACACAAAACAATTCCCAGAATCTAAAGAAAAAGGTCCCAAAAATCAGGGAATGGGACAGAAGAGATTTCCAGGAAGTCTGGGAAGTCAAAGGAACAAAAGAGCAGAAATCTGGAAAAATGGCACTGTGCGGTAAAGGGCCGAAAAAGAATTAAACATAGCACAAGTTAAAGACAGAGCTCCAGGGTGGAGATTTGGGGATGTAGGCTTGTGAGAAGCCAGGTATCTGAAGTGATCAAACAGTTGGTGACACCTTAATACAGCCTGTGAAACAGTGGTGTTCTATTGGTGTGGCTGGGTACCCTAGAGATTGTGTGGAAACTTGAATGCATGTGATGATCCAGCGCAGAGAAATACCAAAAGGATAGGTTGAAATCCTGGAGGTGGATCTTTGGTGAAGACATCCAAGAGATAGCATTTGGGAGAAGATTCCAATGCTATTCTTCGGGAGTGGAGTTTGTAATCCTCACGTGAAGGTCAGAGTTCCAGTGAAACCAGTTAGCTCACAGTGTGACAAGCATATGGAGGTACTTAATGAGAAATTCATAGAGAATGTATTAGGCGGCATCTGTCACTTGGTTTCAATGTGTGGTGTGTCTAATGTTGGGTCGTCTATTAATTTACGTGGACTGTGTACTCACGGAGAACATTAGAGTATGAAATAGATTTTGTAATTTGTGTTTTCCTTACATATCACATATATCTGTAAAGCTGGAGTGAAGGAGTAATGTATTGTAATTAATTTTTTCTTGTTTAATGAATGTTTTATTTTTTCATTACAAGTTCATCAGTTGTCCTGTGACCCTGTTCATCCACATATTTGAACAAAAAATAAAAGTTAGGGTCTATCAAGCGGGGTTCCGTTGTGGGATCTGACTTGTCCATTAGGAACATCAAAGATTGTAACACATATGTGATGCAAAGTGTACGAAAACAAAGGGGATTGCAGTAACTGTTATAATTACTGAGACATCTCCTTGCTTAAATATTGTGGGGGAAGTCTTTGCTTATGTTGCTGTGACCAGACTGCAGTCCCTGGCATCATGCACGCACCTTGAGTCTCAGTGTGGCTTCAGAGCAGGCAGATTGACAGTGGGCATGATTTTCTCACTTTGGCAGTTACAAGAGAAGTGCAGTGAACAGCACAGTCTACTCGACATTGTCTTCATTGACCTCACCAAGGCCTTCAATCTTGTCAGCAGAGACAGACTCTTTAAACTGCTGCAGAAAATACGCTGCCCACCTGGACTCCAGGGTATCAATTCTTCTCTCCACAAGAACATGCAGTTTCATCATTTCATTTTAGGTTTTCTAGATCAGCAGCAGGACAAAGCAAGGCTGTGTCCTGGCACCAACTTTATTTGACATATGTTTCTCCATGCTGCGATTGTATGCTTATTCAAATGAAGGTATGCCAGAGCTGACAAAAAGCTATTCAATTTGGCAAGATTACACTCTAAGACCAAAGTGCGTAAAGTCCTAGTCAGTGAGTTGCTGATGGTGCCATGTTAGCATCCCATAGTGAAGTTCATTTGCAAGAACTTGTCGTTCGGTTCTCTCAGGCCTGCAAGAGTTTGGACTAACCATTAGCATCAGGAAGACCAAAATTATGGACCTGGATGTAGACCTCCATCTTCCATTTACATTGATAATCTCACTCTGGTGGTCATCAACAGCTTCACATAGATTGAAACAATTACCAGTGACCTGTCCCTTAATGCTGAAGTTAGCACTAGGATTGCTGAGGCCATAGCTGTCATGTTAAAGTTGGGATGTCTAGTGTGGACCAACAGCGAATTAGCCCAAAAAGACAAAGCTCTGTGTGCACCAGGCCTGTGTTCTCAGCTTCTTCCTTTACAGTAGTGAGGCATAGACAACTTATGCAAGCCAAGAAAAGCAGCTGAACTGTTTCCACCTCTGCTGCCTCAGTTGATCATCTCTTGGCAAGGCAGAATGCTGAATATGGAAGTACATCAGCTTGCAGTGATCCCCTGCATGTTTTCCCTCTTGAGATAGTGGCAATTTCATTGTCTGGATCACGTGAACCAAACAGATCACAGCCGCATCCCCCAAGACGTGCTCTATGGAAAGCTTGCTATTGGCACAAGATCGATAGGTTGCCCAAGTCTGCAAGTGAGACTTCAATTTCCCGGGATCGTAGTCAATGCATGGGAAGCTTGTGCTGCCGACTGAGGTGCCTGAAGGCAAGCAGATAGGAAAGGCATGAGAAAAGCAGAGGACAAAAGAAATGATGAGTTGGCAGAAAAGAGAACCCACTGGAAGGAAAAAATATCAGTTGGCCTCCACCCAAAGGAGGTCTGTGCAGCTGCGCAAGGGACTGCCATGAACAAATCAACCTCTACAGCCACAACAGATCACATTCAATCCAGCAGTGACATACACCCTGGCTGCAGTCCATCATCTCCCAAGATGCCCAGCTGTAAACATGCCAGCTGTTGTTTCATCAGGAGCATGAGGTTTTCTTCTTTTTCATCCTTTTGTGCTGTATTAACTGTCAGCAAACCATGAAACCCTCATGCCATTCCCTCCACCGTAAATTATAATACAAATTCTGCTTATGTGTGAACCACTGCAACTTCTTTTCCTCCTTTAAAAAGAATATAGAATCCTTGGGATGTCCAGTTCCTTCATCCATCATGGTGGCACAGTGGTTAGCTTCGCTGCCTCACAGCGCCAGGGACCCAGGTTCAATTCCGGCCTCAGGTCACTGTCTGTGTGGAGTTTGCACGTTCTCCCCGTGTCTGCGTGGTGCTCTGGTTTCCTCCCACAATCCAAAGATGTGCGGGGTTAGGTTGATTGGTGATGCTAAATTGCCCCTTAGTATCAGGGGGACTAGCAGGGTAAATACATGGGGTTTAGGGTTAGGGCCTGGGTGGGATTGTTGTCAGTGCAGGCTCAATTGGCCAAATGGCCTCCTTCTGCTCTGTTGGGGTTCAATGATTCTATTCTTCTATCACTTCATAGCATGGATCCTTTCCAAGTGCCAGTGAGAGATATGCAATATAGGAAGTAATGGAGCCAGAAGTGAGTACATTGGGTGACAAGTTGAGCATGAATGACCAGGCGGGGCTGTGGTTCGCAGACAATGTTGGAGTCATTAGTGACTAAAGAGTCAATTACAACAGCTTGTATTTATAAAGTGCCTTCAATGTAATAAAATGTCCCAAGGTTATAAAGCCTCTAATTGAGGCACAAGGGATGTGATTTCTACTTTTTAACAATTCTGCTTTTAAACAGTTAGTTGCCGAGCCATAGTCTGCTGCTGTTGATAAATCAGGTGGAGGAGTCCACTAGCAGCACGCACAGTCATTAATAGACAGTTTTGCTGCTGCAGTCTATATTTCAGTGTGTCGCTCCAAGCACAACTGCTTAAAGACCCTAACGACAGTCTGTGTTTCTTCCTGGATACTCAAAACCGCTTCCCTGGTTTCTTCTGATGGATTGGAGATGGATTGCAAACAGATTTAACAGGGTTTAGCTGATCATTACCACCAGTAGGTTTGCATTCTTAAATATCATTGGTCATGTTGACCCATTGCTCTCTGCTCACAGAGTGGCAGGAATGGGCCTGAATGATGATGTGGTTGAAACGGATATTAACACATGTGCGCCATCCCACCAGTCCCCACCATTGCCTGCACACTTGGCAGTAAAAGTGCAGGTCCAGGCTGTCCATGCACTGACAAGGAGATGCAATCTGCAGCAGTACTATCTCAGAGGTTACTTGCCTTGGGACATAAGCTACCTGCAACACAGAAACCAATCGCTTCATGTACTCCTGTCACCAGGCGAAACAACAAGCTGGAACACTGTAGTGGGTTACATATAGTAAGGGGGTTCATTAAAGTGATAGTGCATGCAGGAATTGTGTATCCAAAAGTTTTGAATTAGTTTTAAACAGGTGAGTAGTGTACAGAGAAAGATGAAAGATATTGGGACCGTGGTACATAGATGGAATGTGTAAAGAGGGCTTTTAATTCATGGCAGATGTGGAAGCCAAAAGAAGGTCTCTTGTGGGAGAGTCAGAAATGTAGAACTGATATCATCAATGTTGAAGTTAGCCTCTTTGAATTCTCTCCCTAACACTGAACATATTTGGATGAATGGAATCAGAATAATAAGGCTATTAAAATGTCATTATGACACTCCTGGTTCATTTGAACAGACTGCTTTCTACATCGACTGGAAAAATACAGCATGTTAAATATGGACAGAGAAACTAGGATATTGGATTTCTTCCTGATTTTCGAATCACTGATATCTGATGTTCACCAAGCAGAAATAATTGGAAAATCTGGCCGAGGTAATTTATCAAGTGAATAGCTTTTTTGAAATTTATTCATGGGACATGGGCGTCGCTGGCTGGCCAGCATTTATTGCCCATCACTAATTGCCTCTGAGAAGGTGGTGCTGAGCTGCCTTCTTGAATCGCTGTAGTCCATGTGCTGCGGGTTGACCTACAATGTCGTTAGGAAGGGAATTCCAGGATTTTGACCCAGCGACTGCGAAGGAACGGCGGCGATATGTTTCCAAGTCGGGATGCTGAGTCATATTAAACAGGAAAAAAACCCTTGGTGGTGTGACGGGGTTGGGGGGCGGGGCGGGGCCGGGGAACAGCCAACTTCTTTTAGTTGGTGCATTTAACTGGTGCTCTGTTGGAGGCATACCGGAAACATCTGTGGGTAGTCAGACAGTGATCTGAGTGTGTAAATGGGCAATTGACTGGAAATTTAACACTGCATTCTGGATTTAACTGCCAGCACACAGATATCTTGGGTTGCCTGAAACTTACCAGGAGCAATAGACTGAGGAAAGAGCAGCATCGGCTAATGGGGATGTGAGATTGGCAACCATTACATGTTAATCAAGGAAAGCTGTTCTTCCTTGCCTCAGGTAAAACCTTTTGCTCACAGGACTTGCACTGAGAGTGTCCTTTCATGCCTTTCAGGTGACACTTTGGAGGAAATTTTTTGCTATCTTGGACTTTTTGACTTTGATCTGCACTTTCTAGCTGCCAACCTGCACGGCAGCGTGGGAGCAGTTTATACAGCTTTACTTTGGACATTAGATGAGGAACAGGAGGACCAATATCAGGAATAGTTACTAGCACCACCACCAGAGTGGGAATAACACCACAATTAGCAGGAATAACACCATCAGCAGCAAGAATAACATCCGCATAACACCACCTGCAACGCGAGCATAGAAATCATAGAACATTTATGACACAGAAAGAAGCAATTTGGCCCATTGTGTCCATGCTTGTGAAGGAGGATCTCCTCAGCCTAATCCCACCTTTCTGCACTAGGTCAGTATTCTTCAAGTAGACATCCAAATTTCTAGATTTCCAGATCAACAACCTGTCCTGGTCCCTCCGTGCCAATGCTATAGTTAAGAAAGCCCACCAATGCCTCAACCTTTTTAGGAGGCTAAGGAAATTTGGCATGTCTGCTACGACTCTCACCAACTTCTACAGGTGCACCATAGAAAGCAACTTTCTGGTTGTATCAAAGCTTGATATGGCTCCTGCTCTGCCAAGACTGCAAGAAACTGCAAAGTCGTAGACAAAGCCCAGTCCATCATGCAAACCAGCCTCCCATCCAATGATTCAGTTTACACGTCCCAGAAAAGCAGTCAGCATAATCAAGGAACCCACGCACTCTGGATATACTCTCTTCCACCTTCTTTCATCAGGAAAACGATACAAAAGTCTGAGGTCATGTACCAACCAACTCACGAACAGCTTCTTTCCTGCTGCCATCAGGCTTTTGAATGGACCTACCTCGCATGAAGTTGACCTTTCTCTATACCCTAGCTATGACTGTAACACTACATTCTGCACTGTCTCCTCTATGAACGGTATATTTTGTCTGTACAGTGCCCAATACTTTTCACTGTGACAATAATAAATCAAATCAAAACAAAAAGTACTTTTAAAATTCTGGTGAGAGTTTTCAGAGTTCCTATTATTGTTCATTATCTGTAAATCCTGCTGGACATGTCTGTATGGATATTAATTGAAAATAGGATGCAGCTTGATTGCTGTACTTCCCTGAAGTTGAATTGTTTGCAACATTTTCCATTGAGGCTCACTCATGAATTATGGCTGCTGAACGAAGTACTAGAGAAAGGTTGCCAACATCAGATTCTTCAGGAAAGTAGGGAAAGATGCGCACGTGAATAAATAGTTCAATTAGCGTCATAATAATCTCCTTGGGGTGATGTTCTTAATTTGTGTCATATTGTTTCAACACTCCTGATATCATCATTGATATGTAGGCATTAATATTTCACCTTATTATTGTGTAGGATAATATCTCCCTCCATGTACAGCAAAAATTCTAGAAGGATACAAGTTATCACTAACCTATATTCACTTCAAGTGAACATATACAATTGATTTCCTGGTGACAACACAACTTTTAAAATAAATCAATATGGTTTTTATCAGCATTTTCTAAGCTGCCCTGTTCCAAAGGCTGTTAATCTTTGTTTAACAGAAGGAATCCTGTAAATGTATTATGAGCCTGATCCTTCAGTGTTTGCCCTCCTGATGTAAGGCTAATTGTTGAACACTTTGCTTGAGTTGGTATTCACTATGCAGGTTAATAGAAGGAAATGTAAGTTATTGCTGTAGTTGATTACATTCAGGGCTATTTAGAGTTGTTCACACAAGCTGGGATTTCAGAGCACAACTCATTTTATTAGCCCAAACAGAGAGACTGTGAATGTGACCTGGATAGATTTGTCTTTTATTTTGTAAGCCAAGTTTTTTTAAAAAATAGTTGCTCATCTTGCTTCCATTCTTGCTGTGTGCAGTGAATGTTTAGAAATGTGATTATTTGACTTGTGAGTGGTGAGGTGTCTGAAATGTACCAAGGTAATTTTTTAAAGGAACTCGACATGAGAAAATGTGGACAAATGTGGATCCTTAGTGATCCAAAATACCATGCAAACACACTTGTGATGTGAAACGCGATTGATATCAGCTTGAGAAAGGCATTAGCATGTACACAGTTCATGTCTGCTGGAAGGATGCAGAGTAGGCAGATCGTAATGTTAAACAGTGTGCAACACTGATTGGATGTCAGTGCTGCCATTTTGAAGTTTCATGCATCAACCAATGCCCTCTAGCTCTTAACCTTGCACCGCTGAGCATGAATTAACCAGTGTGAAGGATCCCCTCCCCCCACCAGCATTATTTAAAGGGACCATCTGCTGCTTATAAGTCACTTGCTGCTGGTGTTACTGCAATTGTGTGGAATTTAGTGAAGGCCGCTGGAGCAGACAAAATGGTGGAGGGCCTGGAGAATACTTGGGAAGACTCCCATCCCATTCCCAGCAGCTGGAAAAATGCATTAAGTGCACGGCAGGAAGTAAGTGATGCAACAAAGTCACCTGCTGGCAACTTGAGGGTATACTAAGTTTATTAACGACCCACTTAACATATTTGCATGAATCTCACTGGGATTTAATGGAGGCAGATTTAAAGCAATTCACATAGGTCTCCTATGCCTCCGGGAACCCAACCAGTGAAACCTGACCATTTTCAAATGCCTTTCTTGACTCACTGTGAGAGTGGATCTGACTTCCAGGAGAGTGAGTTCTAGGGCAGAGGTACAATCTGTGCAAACATCTTTTGGGCAGAAGGGGGAGACTGACCTAAGGCAGACCTAAGGGACTGAGTGGCAGAGTTTCATAGAAACATACAAACTAGGAGTAAGAGGAGGCCATTTGGCCCTTCAAGCCTGCTCCGCCATTCATCACAATCATGGCTGATCGCCCAACTCAATAGCTTAATCCTGCTTTCTCCCCATAACCTTTGATTTCGTACAGAAATTTCAGATCTGAGAAACTGAGGGACAACATTTTAAAGTGGCAGTGTACATCTGAGGAGCAGAGGGAAGCACACCTTGAAGCCTGTCTGTAAGTGAAGGGAGAGAGATATCAGAATGGGAATCTTCAACCCAGCCCTGTTGCATCCATAAGCTCTGGAAGGGATGTACATTGAAGCAGAGCAGCATGCTGTAGACCCATCAGTTGACTGCACCCACCTGCCTATCAAAGCACCATCAGACCAGCCGGCAGCATTCACAAAGAGGAAGGACTTTTATTCACTCAATATGCAGCTTGTATGCAACACAGGAAGTGCAATATGTAGGTGTGCACACAATTTCCAGGCAGCAGCCATGACACCTTTCTGCTTTATTACTCACAGGTGCAACACTTGGTCCTGTCTCAAACTGAAATGAAGGATCCTCTGTGACCCAGAGTTACCTTCTCTGGACTTTGCTGATGATGTCAGGAACCTGCACAGAGAGACTAAGAAGAAATACAATGCCAGTCATGGCTGCACAAAGGCCAAAATAGAGTAAGCCATAGAGGCATTTCGACTGCCTTTGCTGATCTGGGGGAACATCTACAATATGAACAGCAAGAGTCTCACATATCATTGTGGTATGGTGTGCATTGCACAACCTGGCAATGCAAAGGGGTGAGAATCCAAACCTGCAGAAGGACAAGGAGGCACAAGCCTCATCTGACGAGGGTGATGGGGATGAGGAGATTGAGCAGGAAGGACCAGAACACCTGTCTGCTGTTGATACCAGAGTGATAGAGGCAGACACCAGGGAAGCAGAGTGAACATCATTCTTACATGCTGTCAGAACCTAAGAGGAGGAGCTGCTCACATTCCCTCTTCTCTGACCATGGATGTCACATGTCTTTCCAATAAATAGGCCTTCCAAAACTCATGAAATGCTCCACACCTCAAATCAAGACAAAACAAGCAATACCCCTTGCCTCCATGTACATGAGTGTTTAAACTTTCTGTACCCATATCACTCATAAGCTTTCAATGAAAGCACAAATATCTTTTTATGAAACACAAAAAAATTATTAATCAATAATACAAACACCAGTTCCACCTTACTGTGTCTAAGTGCCCTTTATAAAATACTTCTTTGTGCTGCAGCAAGGTGTGTCCCCAGTATCTGTAGATAATTTGGAGGCAGCTGCTGATCTCCATGCCACGTTGCCTTTGATGACCGTGGCCGGTATCCTCTGACAGTCCCAGGCCTGGCGGGTCCCTGGCAACCCTTCATCAGTGATGGAGGTGAACCTGGAGAGATGTCCAGAATCACCGTCTACAACTCTCGCTGGTCCACTACCGTGGTGAGGTAATGGTGACAGTAATTGTCTACAGGTTCGCACTAACACCAGTGCCGTGATTTAGTGGCAATACTAGCCACAGGTGCAAATCCCATAATGGCTAAATCTCACGAGAGGGAAAAACGGGATATGCGCCAATGAGATTTTGGTTTTGGATCTCTCCTGCCCCCCTCTGATGAGGCGATCAGGTTGGCATGAGCCCGATTTGCATACATTATAATATAATTAGTAGGCTTGACACTGCTACTTCTACCCTCAATGTAACTTCCCACCCAAACTGTGTGATGTCATGCCGGCGTGAATTGGTACTGGTTTTTAAAATGCAAACCAGTCGTGATGACCAAGCCAAGTAAGCATAGCCCCCGGGTGGTGTGGGCCATGCTCGGGTGGTACCTTGGAATTGCCCCCTGGCACCCTGACATTGCCAACCTGGCAGTGCCAATCTGCAGTGCCAGGATGGGCCCTCTGGAGAGCCCCATGAGATGTTCCCCATAAGTGTGTTGTTAGGGGCCCCTTGATGCTTGTGCGGTTGTGGGGGGGGGGGTTCAGGAGGAAGTGCTCTGATGCCTGTGGGGGGTAGGGGAAGGGTGATGCAGAGTGCCTTAATGCCTGTATGCTGGAGGGCTGTTGCCATAAGAACATAAGAACTAGGAGCAGGAGTAGGCCATCTGGCCCCTTGAGCCTGCTCCGCAATTCAATAAGATCATGGCTGATCTTTTCGTGGGCTCAGCTCCACTTACCCGCCCGCTCACCATAGCCCTTAATTCCTTTACTGTTCAAAAATTTATCTATCCTTGCCTTAAAAACATTCAATTCAGATTCACAACCCTTTGTGTGAAGAAGTTCCTCCTCAATTCAGTCCTAAATCTGCTCCCCCTTATTTTGAGGCCATGCCCCCTAGTTCTAGTTTCACCTGCCAGTGAAAACAACTTCCCTGCTTCTATCTTATCTATTCCCTTCATAATCTTATATGTTTCTATAAGATCTCCCCTCATTCTTCTGAATTACAATGAATGTAGCCCCAGTCTATTCAGTCTCTCCTCATAAGCCAACCCTCTCAACTCCGGAATCAACCTAGTGAATCTCCTCTGCACCCTCTTCAGTGCCAGTATATATACAAAACTGTACACAGTATTCCAGGTGTGGCCTCACCAGCACCTTATACTTCTGCAACATAACCTCACTGTTTTTAAACTCCATCCCTCTAGCAATGAAGGACAAAATTCCATTTGCCTTCTTAATTACCTGCTGCACCTGCAAACCAACTCCTTGAGATTCCTGCACAAGGACACCCAGGTCCTTCTGCATAGCAGCATGCTGCAATTTTTTACCATTTAAATAATAGTCCATTTTGCTGTTATTCCTACCAAAATGGAAGACCCCACATTTACCAACATTGTACTCCATCTGCCAGACCCTCGTCCACTCACTTAGACTATCTATACCCCTTTGCAGACTTCCCTCCCCACCAGAGAGCGATCTGTCCTCCCCCCGCCCCCCCCCCACCAGAGATACACCTGACCCGCCTCCTCCTCCCCCCGCACCCCCTCACCAGAGAATGATCTCCCCCCCCCATCGATCTGAGTTAGAGAGACGCTGGAAGCTCCGAACTTACCTCTTCAGAAGCTGGAACGCCCAAGACAGACCTTTGCCGAACAGGTCTGTTTCACGCTGAATCTGGATGCGCGAACGCGATGGTAAAGGGGGAAATGCAGGTAAAGTTGGGCGGGCAGCCCATTAATTCAATTTAAATGCACGCAAATGCAATTAAATCGCCGCTGCACCCGTTTGGGATCGTGGCCATTTCTGGGCCTTGGTAAAGTGGGCATCTGCGCAGACGCGGGCACGGACCACGTTAATGGCCTCACGCCCGACTTTACCAAGTTTTCGCACACAAAAACGGGCGCGACACAATGGTAAAATTGTGCCCATTACCAGTAACACTATGCACCTTTATCTTACGCAGCAGTCTTTGGTGCGGCATCTTGTCAAATGCCTTCTGGAAATCCAGATACACCACATCCACAGGTTCCCCACTGTCCACTGCACATGTAATGTTCTCAAAGAATTCCACCAAATTAGTCAAACATGGCTTGCCCTTCTTGAACCCATGCTGCATCGTACCAATGGGACAATTTATATGCAGATGTCTCGCTATTTCTTCCTTGATGATAGATTCAAGCATTTTCCCTATTACAGAAGTTAAGCCAACCGGCCTATAGTTACCCGCCTTTTGTCTATCTCCTTTTTTAAACAGTGGCGTCACATTTGCTGTTTTCCCATCTGCGGGAACCACTCCAGAGTCCAGCAAATTTTGACAAATTACCACTAGCTATTTCTCCCACCATCTCTTTTAGTTCCCTGGGATGGATTCCATCAGGACCAGGCGACTTGTCTACCTTCAGCCCCATTAACTTGCCCAACACTACCTCTTTCGTGATAATTATAGTTTCTAGGTTCTCACCTGCCATAGCCTTCCTGTCATCAATTTTTGGCATGTTATTTGTGTCTTCCACTGTGAAGACCGACACAAAATACCTGTTCAACGCCTCAGCCATTTTCTCATTTCCAGTTATTACATCCTCCCTCTCATCCTCCAAAGGACCAATGTTTACTTTAGCCATTCTTTTTTATTTTATATATTTGTGGAAACGTTTGCTATCTGTTTTTATATTCTGAGCTAGTTTACTCTGATAATCCACCTTATTTTTCTTTATAGCTTTTTTTGTGGCTTTCTGTTGACCTTTAAAGATTTCCCAATCCTCTCGGTTCCCACTAATCTTTGCCACTTTGTATGCATTTTCTTTCAATTTGATACCCTCCTTTTGTGGGACTTTGGGAATGCAGAATAGTTGGCATCTTTGCGGACATAAGTGCAGTCACTTCCACTATGTTCTAAAAAGATTCTGTTGTATGGAACATGTTAAAACAAAAGCTTAGGGTAATCAGGCCAGAAGAGCAGGTATGATTTATTTTAAAGTTTTTTGTGAGGAAAGTTAACTTTTTGCCATAATAATGGCATGTGCAAATAGCACAATGAAACAAAGTTTTACTAAAAACATTTTTTAAATGGAGATTTTAATCTTTTAAGGAAACTTGGTAAACAACTCTTGCCTCCATGGCAATCAGTTAATTGCTTACGCACAGCCTAGCAACAGCTTAAAGCCACCTATGATCAACAATGTTTAAACTTTAAAGCCAAATTAGATTCGTGAAAGAATGTGGAAATAAAACTTCAAATCTGTTACTTTAGTTGCGCAGGAAGCACTGCAATAAACAGAAGAGGAAGGGTCTTTGGAATAATTCAGTAAGTTACTTCCAGACTTATCAGTAACCCTTAAAAACTATTCAACTACATTGTGGTATTAAGTAGCTTATAGTTTTTGAACAGACAGTGGGAAAACTATCAGGAAACTATTAATGGTTAGGTAGTAATGCTCCAAGCAGCTACTTCCTTTTACAATTTTAGATTCCACTGCAATGACAAACATTCATTACAATTAATTTTCTTTCAATACAAGTTATTTTTAGGGCTTCTTTGTAATCAGCAATGATGAAGAGCCAACTTATGGATATTTCTATAATTACAATTAAATGAATCATAGACTAGGAGGCGTTTGCCTTAGTTTTTTGATATTTTCACAATTAATTTCCAGGGAATCATTTTTATTGTTGTTAAGTATCAGTGCTTCTCTTTTGAAAATTTCCCCGATATTCCACTCCCTAGCTATTTGTGCATCATGTGCCATCTGATCCTGACTCCCTTCCAAACCTCTGCCAACCTGTTTCTAGGCTTTCACCCATCAAACTTCCATTTAGGCCAGCTGTCTGCTCAGTAAAACTCAAGTGTAAATTTTCACTAGGCTTTTTGTGACATCTTCAGCAAGTGTGCATAGAAAATGTGGACCTTATTTCAACATTTCGAGAGAGGATCCAAACCAATCTTGGGGGCCCTGACACCATTTCCATGGATGGAGTATTGAACAGTTTAAGGGTTTTGCTGAAGGTCATTAGAAACAGTCCAGAGGAAGGCAAAATACTGTGAATGCTGGAATCTGAAAAAAACTGAAACTGCTGAAAAAACTCATCAGGTCTGACAGCGTCCGTGGAAAGAAAATAGAGCCAATGTTTTGAGTCAGGATGACCGTTCATTAGAGCTGAAGACAAGGAAAATAGGGCAAGATTGAGACCGTGAGAGTGAGGGGTAGGGGGGTGGCTATAATTGATAGGGATGGCATAGATGACACAGAGATTGGATGGGTGGATGTGTGGTTTACAGGCGGAGGGAGTATCTTGTGATACAAGAAGATATAGATGGATTGGTCAAATAGGCAGGTAAGTGGCAGATGGAATTCAACCCTGAAAAATGTGAGGTGATATGCTTTGGAAGGAGTAATCGGACAAGAAAGTACTCAATGAATGGTAGGACACTAGGAAGTTCTGTGGAACAAAGGGACCTTGGTATGTTTGTCCACAGATCTTTGAAAGCAGAAAGGCATGTTAGTAGGGTGGTGAAAAAGGCGTTTGGGACACTTGCCTTTATCAATTGAGGCATGGATTACAAAAGCAGGGAAATCATGTTGGAGTTGCATAGAACACAGAGTACTGTGTACCGTTCTGGTCACCACATTATCGGAAGGATGTGATTGCACTGGAGGGGGTGTGGAGGAGATTCACCAGGATGCTGCCTGGGATGGAACATTTAAGTTATGAAGAGAGGCTGTGTAGGCTTGGGTTGTTTTCGTTGGAGCAGAGAAGACTGAGGGGCAACCTGATCGAGGTGACTGAGATTATGAGGGACATGGATGGAGTGGATAGGGAGCAGCTTAGTTGAAGGGTCAGTCGCAAGGGGACGTAGGTTCAAGGTAAGGGGCAGGACGTTTAGGGTGGGATGTGACTGAAAACATTTTTACCCAGAGGATGGTGCTGGAATGTGCTGCCGAGTAGGATGATAGAGGCAGGCTGTCTCACACCCTTTAATAAGTATCTGGATGAGCATTTGGCCCATCATAACATTCAGGGCTATGGGCCAAGTGCTGGCAGATGGGATTAGGTAGGAGTTCAGGTGTTTCTAATGTGTCGGTGTGGACACAATGGGCCGAAGGGCCTCTTCTGCACTGTATGATTCTATGATTCTATGATTCATAGACAAAAAGACAAAGGGAATGAAAGTAGTGATGATAAACGCTAGGAATGGTGTTAAGAGTGTCCATTAAGAGATCGCTTTCTTTTTAAAATGTTCATCGAATAGAATCATATAATCCTACAGTGCAAAAAGAGGCCACTCAGCCCATCGTGTCTGCACCGACCACAATCCCTCCCAGGCCCTATTCCCGTAACCCCACATATTTACCCTGCTAATCCTCCTGACACTAGGGTCAATTTAGTATGGCCAATCAACCTAACCTGCACATCTTTGGATTGTGGGAAGAAACCGGAGCACCCAGAGGAAATCCACAAAGACACGGAGAGAATGTGCAAACTCCACACAGTCAGTGACCTGAAGCCGGAATTGAACCCTGGTCCCTGGCGCTGTGAGGCAGCAGTGCTAACCACTGTGCCACCGTGCCGCTCCAAGTGTTCTTTAACTGCTGTGCATTTCTATATTTTCTGTTTTTATTTTACATTTCTATCATTTATAGTATTTTTAAATATAAAATACACTCGATAGCTGATGGGGTAATGTTATTACTTCAGTTGCTCTTTATATTGAACCAGAACACAATTATAGGAAACATATTATGGTATTCTCACTGAAGCCAAGAAGATTTTGATGTAATCACTGCAAATAAATCAGTAGATTTCCTGGAGATATGTATAAATGAACACAGTTAGTATACTACAATAATCAAGTTTTAATTGATGGAAAACATTTTGAACAAATAATGCATTATGAAAATGTGAAGTTATTCCAGAACACAAAATCTTGTGTTGTAATAAAATCAGAAACATATTATCAGATTATATAACAATTGCTAATTGAAGCAATTATGTAAATTTCCCAATGGTTTAATTCTTTGTTGTGGTTCATTCGTAGGTTTCATCACACTGAGTTTCCCTCGGAGGATTGAATACCGAGAAATGAATTTATGGTTGATCTTAATTAGTGTGCCATTAGCAAGAAACAGACATTTTTCCATGAGTCAGGTTACTGCTAAACCAAAATGTGAACCCCACCAGGAGTAATTGAACACAGTCTAAAGAGTTAATTCTTCTGGAAAAAGTTTTAACTATCCAGAAAAATGGTGAAGACAAAAAATGGGAATAAAAGTAGAGTGAAAGTGGAGGAGAACACCATTGGGAAAAGAACAGAAAAGTTACTCATCAATACTGAAGAAATGAGGCCGGTTGCTGTGCTGAAAGAACCAAGGCAATTGCCTAAACGAATATCACGGAAGAAGCCTCATAGATTTGAGAAGAATAATTTGACTTCCTTAAACCCGAAAGGATTTTCCAAAGCAATTGGTATTGATCATTTTGAAGTATCCCAATGTGGGAAGAATGAAGACATTGAAGAAGCTGAAAACAAGTGTTCTCAATATCCGCATTTTCCAATTAAGGTTAGTGTAGTTAAAAGAGGAAAAAAACACGTCACAAACGAAAGTAAAATATTGCAAAGTAATGAAAAGATATTTGAAAAGCCCAGATTTCTCATTACGGTGATGAAGCCATTCGGTCTACGAATTCTCTATTCCAATCCGGTCCCAACTGTAAATGTGTCCATTCAACACATTCAAAAATGGAAAATGAAAATGCGAGCACAAAGTAAACAGCAGAGTGAAAGTATTCTGCTGAAGAAAATCTTTGTCCCAACTGACAGTCATCTGGAAAACTCGAACAATAAAGTTGTGAAGAAGTGGATCCATCAAAAAAATGTGTTACTAAAGAGAGAGAGAGAAGCAAAGAAGAAGCAAAGGTGCTTGGAAAGAGCAAAACACAAAAGGCAAGCAATTGATCATCAAAAGAGGCAAAGAGAGTCTGAAGAAAAGGTTAAAATATGGATGGAGAAAAAATTCAGTAACAACTCGCAGAAGAATGTGAAACTTAATGATTGTATGATTCCACACAGTGCAGATACAAATGCACAAAATAGAAAGACATCACATCTGGCAGTAAACTCAGTCAGAAAAGCTGTTAGCCAAAGCCCAGCTAATATCTTAAAGACTGAAAAACAAATAATTGAAGAAAAGTTGGAGATGAACAAGAAAAGAGTGCTTATTCTAGGGAAATCCAAATCTGAGACTTCAAAACCACCTTTTGTTTTATCTAAAGATCAAGTGATGAATTCATGTATGGTGGAGGCAACACTGGTTCAAGATTCACAGCATGGCCGAGAGTCCCAGAAATCAAACAGCAAGAAAGTGCAAAAGATTAAATTAGTGCATCAACAAATTAAAGAAAAATCTTTTTCAGAATCAACATCTTTCAAAGTTACAAAAGGAGATTCACCAAGTTTGGACAACACACCTCTGACCAAAAAACTGGACATTGGCAATCGCAGAAGAGGGACATATCTCATACATAGACTGCCATTCAACAAATGGCTTGCAAAAAAATCAAAGGAACCCAAGGAGATCCAAGCAAAACTGAAGGAACAAGAGCCAGAACTGGAGAAAGATCTTCAAAATGTTGTCTCAGAATTGGCAAACAAACAAATGCAAAATAAAATGGACAGCAAAACAAGAGCCAATTCAGGGGAAGAGTTTGATGGGTTAGCTAATAGTGCATTAGTACCTGAGTGTGCTGGGGTAACTCAAAATCCAAAATGGCTCCAAAAAACCAGAGTCACCCCAGCTGTAAAGAACTGGTTCGCACACAGATTGGAAGAGAATTTCAATAGTGAAAATAGTAATTCTTCAACACAAGATGG
The DNA here is from genome assembly GCF_964213995.1 of Mustelus asterias. Taxonomy (NCBI): domain Eukaryota; kingdom Metazoa; phylum Chordata; class Chondrichthyes; order Carcharhiniformes; family Triakidae; genus Mustelus; species Mustelus asterias. The sequence continues at coordinate 38,219,629 of NC_135809.1, read as the reverse complement.
CCAGAAAGTCCAACTTAAAACATCTTGTTCTTTGTATGGAAAGCCACACAAAGCAGCTGAAGAAAGGTCTAATGCCCTGAAACAAGATCATACACTCAGTGATAAGGACATTGAGGACGTTTAGAGGAAATATTATCTGACCTTAATGCAAAACTCTGTCGAAGACCAGATATATGGAGCAGCAAGGAGTCAAAGCAATAAACAAGCAATTAGCTTATCAGTAAGATCTGGCAACACAGTCAGTCTTATCTATTACTAAGCTGATCTCACACTAGACTCATTATAATCAAGCACATTTTTTCCACTAAATTTATTTAAATTGTTCAATATCTAACCAGTAGATTAAGACTACACACAGAAGCAAAACTACCTCTTGCGCTTCCTACACTCACTGTATTCTTCATAAACCACAACTTAGGTGGCTGTGAAAGATGCAAAATGATAAAATGTACAAATGTCATTTGGTGAACTACAATTTTTTTAGTTATTAACTAAACCCAGTCAAGTACCAATTTTCAAAATTATAGGATATCTTAGCAATATTCAAATATCTGTAAACCACTTGGTTTTATAATGGACTAATTCTGTGTTAGTGGGAAAGGAATGGTGAAATCATACCAAAATTGCAGGATTTGTACTGCTTCATCAAGATTTTGGTCCAAATATGCTCAGATTTGATACTTTAATATATCCTTTGGCAGAAAAGATTATTCAAAAAATTTTATCTGTGCACTGAAACTTTTATTAAAAAAAACTTCGTGCCTATCAAATATTATTGTTGGAAATGTTGGAATGTTAAGAAATGATAAATTGAACTATCTGACCGTAACTGGTGATGAAGGAACAAGATTCCCTAGGGATAATGGGATGAATGGATCAGTAGTCTGCCTATGAACGAGAGGGAAATGAACAATGTCATGCATCAGATTCTTCAAAAAATCCATATTTAAGGAATTAAAAAGTAATTGGATGAACACTTGAAGCAACAAAACCTACAAGGCTATGGACCAAGTGCTGGAAAATGGGATCAGGTTGGATGGCTGTTTTGTTGGCTGGCTTCCATGCTGAACATTTCTATGATTCTGTTAATTGAGTGACTGGAACAATATCAGCTCCGAGTGATTGATTTATGATTTTATTGATTGGTGTAACAAACATGGTGGAGGTGTAACGATTTAATATAACAATTTCTATTGCTCTTTCAAATCAATTTCGGTCTGCTTGCAAATCATTTTTGAATTAACTCACTTCAATTTACTATTGCTCATACAAGACTTAACCAGTTAAAGCAAAAAACAGAACTCTTTGGGTAAGTTTTAGAGAGTTTATTTTAAAAAAGTTATACTTACCGACTTTAGACATAGACTTTTATAACATTAGCTGGTTGCGGGATCTATTGAAGTGTTGGTCGCAGTCATTCTCTCTCATGTCTCTGGTCTAGATCTTGAATCTGCTTGTGGAGAATGACATGTAGTTAGTACGCAAAAGTCTTCATATATTGATCAGCAATGAACCTCTATAAGACATCTATTTTCATCCGTTTGATGGACATTACACCATGGCAGATCAGGCTACTGTTAACAATGATTGGTTCTAGTTGTTGTTAGGTTTATTTAGTTGGTCCTTAATTGCATATTCTAAATGATAACACCTTGGTTCAAAGGGACATCCATGGAAGACAATACATTCTTTACTAATCTTAATAAGATTGTTCACAATGAGTCTTATTGCCAAATCTCAGTAGGCTATGGTGTCCTATAGCTTATTGAAAGTTAGAAAGATTCCACTGTCTGAACAGTCACTGCTAGCTCTACATTTTCTTAAGAAGTGTTCAAGTTTATACGGTATTAATTTTAAAATGTAAAATAAAAATCCAGACTTTTAATTACATTCATTTTTAAAATTCATTTACAAGATATGGATGTTGCTGGCAAGACCAGCATTTATTGCCCATCTCTAGCTGCCCTTCAAAAGGTGATGATGAGCTGCCATCTTGAACTGCTATTGTCCATGAGGCGTAGGTACACACATGGTGCTGCTAGGGAGGGAAGTCCAGGAATTTGACCTAGCGACAGTGAAGGAATGACAATATATTCCCAAATCAGGATGATGAGTGACTTGGAGGGGAACCACCAGGTAGTAGAGTTTCCAGGTATCTGCTGCTCTTGTCCTTCTGGTAGTGGCCGTGGGTTTGGAAGGT